>NC_081378.1:22062267-22362267 GCF_030684315.1 Stegostoma tigrinum | reverse complement strand
CTTACCTGGTAAAAGTTTAAATTCTTCCCATGAAATGAAATATTAGCAGTTTCATTCACTGGAATTAATAGTGGTAATGCATTTTCAAAACGTGGACAGTTTTGAGCCTAGAAGGAGACCAAAGAAATTGAGATACACCAAATAAACAGTTTTATATCAAGTAAATTTAAAAGCTCCCTTTCGATGCTATCTACTGTCAACATTCCCACATATTGAAGTTATTGTTTCAAATGGAATAAAAATGACTACACAGTGATTTTCTCATTAACTTATCTAAGGGGAAATTGAGAAACAAAAGTCCACATCACACTTCTGCTTCCACTTATTATACACAATCCTATCAACAAAAGACCTTAACCTGAATCAAAACGTGATATCTTTTTTCTCACATTCAAAGAGTCCGAGCAAATTCTATAATATCTACACTTAGTTTCTAAGGAGTTAATTTTTTTGGCCATGGACAAAGTATAACTGCATTCCAAACTCCAGTACTTGACCATCTGCCTTCAATTATATTTCTGTGTTATTAATATGGCCTTAATTACGTTTTCTGGGAATGCACTAATTCCGCAGAAGTCTGAAGAGAACATAATTCTACTCAATTCAAATTTGATTAGTCTCTTTAAAAACGTTCAACATTTCGCGTCATAATTAACTAATTGTAGAAACTGGAGTAGGCTACTCCTGACTATTCATTTGCTCCATCTTCTGCGTTGCTAGATATGGCAGCCTTTTTATCCTTTTATTTTTGATCCTGTGACTCAAAACTTTGAGGTATTCATCTCCCATCTAAACTTTTCAAACAATTAAAATTATACATCTTTTGTGACAATGTATCCTGACAGCCTTTGGTAGTAATTGGCAGCCGGCATCCTGAGACCATGACTGTACAACTGATCAAATTTTCATTATTAAATGATATCATGATACATTCCAATGCTCAATATGTTTACTGATAATAAAAGAATAAATTTTAATGTGCGATAACAAAGTGTGGAGCTGGATGAACACAGCAGGCCAAGCACCATCGTAGGAGCACAAAAGCTGATGTTTTGGGCCTAGACAGTTCATCAGAAAAGCCTCCTTTTCTGATTAAGGGTCTAGGCCCGAAACATCTGCTTTTATGCTCCTGAGATGCTGCTTGGCCTGCTGTGTTCATCCAGCTCCACACTTGGTTATCTCGGATTCTCCAGCATCTGCAGTTCCCATTATCTCTGATAAAGTTTTAATGTGTGACTGCTATAAATTTAGCGTCTGCTATTGAGGCTGGAAGAATGAGCTGTGTGTTCACATACTCCTTTAGTTATCTAAGCTACCATGGCTTTAGTGGGAATGCTGCATTGGAAATCAAGCCCCACGTCAGAAGTTGTCACAAATGTGAAATATGATCAACCTAATCCCTAGTACAATTAATAGCAAATTATGACCACTGTCTAAGATAAAACTGATTACCAGGATTAGCCTATAGGTCACTCTATCAAGCACAACCTGCACTGCTTTCCATCCTCACGTGAATCATAACAAAATGGAAAATGACTGCAACCACATTGGAGTGGGCAGCACAAATGTTTTTTGCTGTGTTTGGATGGATGGGCTCTACTTAGGAGGCTCTTCAAGGGTTAACTGCATCGAGCAAGCACTTAGACAGTATCTACTGAAGACAACTGTAATCATAATACCCTGCATGTGAAATGCATACGGTTAGGGTTACCAAAAATCCAACTCAGTGGGACACAAATCCTGGACACAAGTAATCTTATCCGTGTCACTGATCATCTCTGAAGGTGAAGTAATCACAGGTGACCTTAGAAGTGTGACCTATGCAGCACAATTCGCAAAGACAATTCAAGATCTCAGAAGTTGCACAAGGGCAAGGAGATGATTTCTACACACCTTAAACTGTTCTGTACTTGCTAACTGAGGCAATATAGCATATAAGACTTTCTTGGTGGTTGGGAACAGGACAAGATATCAATAATTATAAAGCATCTACAATCTTCTATTGCACTTGTGTGTCATGGCTTGTGCTACATATTTCAGAATAAGGTCCCTGCTGTCAAAAATCCATGTCAAGGCATTTCATGGCCCTCTTTGTCAAATTCCTCCATGTCCTTACGTATTGAAGATTAGGCTGACCTGTCATTTATGTGTGGTGTGAATACTGACTGCTTACATTACTAAAGAACTTGTTCTGTTTCTGATATTCCCCATTTAGGATCATTGGAACCGTGACTCAATCTAGATCTAGCCACAGCAGGGGTCATCGTTATTGTCGCTGTGGGGCAACAAAGACTCAGAAATTGAAGAGCAACAGATGCATCAGCAAGCCCAAGGCCAGCAGTAACCTTCAACAGCTGCTGAACAGTCTCCACATATCGAAATCACAGCTTAACATCCCCCTGGAACACCGGTGGGGTACAGAGGTCCCAAAGTGTACAGTCCTCGACTTTATTTCTTCCAAATGGGTGAGGGTCATTGCCTCTACTCACTTAGGATGTCGCATGACACCATCACAGAATTCTGCAACTGCTGGAGGGAGACCTGAGCTGAATGGGTGGGGGCTAACTAGGTGACAGCTGTGTTAACTTTTTACACAGCTAGCTACTCCTAAGAATCCACTGGGAATCTGCGTTAAAGTCTCTTAAATCCTCGACTCACAAATTTATCAAAAAGATTGTTACAAATGCCATTTGTAACAAATTACACCCTGCCATCTTTTTCCTTGATGTTTAGCAAGTGCTGCAGCTTAGGCAGTAGGCTTTTACAAACTGGCTGTCTTCCCCTAGGTTCAGGGTGCTCCACACATTTAGGGTGCTGTATAATGCAACAGACATCATCAATGAGCATCATAGAAGACTGGGATACCTATCCTAGCAGCTACATTTTTGAGAACTCCAATGTTCCTGCTTCATTTCAAGGGTCAGAAGTCTTACAAAGGTGAGAGGCAAAGGAGTCCCTCTGGAACCACAGACGATGACTTCATAATGCAACCCTCTGTCTGAGGCCAAGTGCAAACACAATGCAGCCTATTCTTCAACCTTGGCCTTCGCAGAGCAGATGAAAGGGCTGCTGAAGATAACGGTTAGTGTGGAGGGGATGGGCAGCACAGTTCAGGCAGAATAAACAGCATAATCCTTACATGCTAGGCCCTGCACGAGAGACAGCATAAGAACATTACCTCCTGCAGGATCTACAGCTGAGGCACCAAGTGCAACAAACTTGACAGAACTTAACTGGGTTTCAATTATTCAGAGTTAAAGCAGTGTACTTCTGTTGTTTCACAAATTGCAAGCAGTCCCTGTCTGTTTCCAGAAACAAATACTGTTTTTCTTTGATAAGAGATAATGGGAACTGCAGATGCTGGAGAATTCCAAGATAATAAAATGTGAGGCTGGATGAACACAGCAGGCCAAGCAGCATCTCAGGAGCACAAAAGCTGACGTTTCGGGCCTAGACCCTTCATCAGAGGGTTTTCAGACTGTTTTTCTTTGCTTTTTTTCTTCATTTTTTGTTCCTATTGAATTAAGATAAACATTTTCAACCATTTGAAGTCTTTCTAGAGTGTGATGTTCCGATATTGAACAATAAGGTATTATGCTTTGCTGGGCATTAAGGCAACAGTAGCATTTCCTTAGATATGATTATATGACAGGATGATGTGTAGCTTAGTTCTTGTAACTGCAGTTACAATGGCAGTTAATAATGTAAAATAGCAATACATTTGCGAATGAAAACTATAAGAACTTGTATTTGCAATGAAGTGTCACAACTAGCATCTATATGCTGTCAGGAAACTTAATCTTGAACTATCAATATCCTTTCTCTCCCAGCACTCCAACCACCCCCAAACCCTCCCACTGTTGCATATATGCTGCCCCTGCCACAATTTACTTCAGCTCTGAGGAAGACTCATCTAGACTTGACATGTTAGCTTATTCTTTCTCCATGGTTGCTGCCTAGCCCACTGTGATCTCCCACATTTTGTGTTTTCGGTGCAGTAATTCTTCAGGTGCTCAAACAATTAAAAACAAACCCTGGGCATCCATAATTCATAAAGTTTTAATTTCAATACACCAGGAATGCTCAGTTCTGTTACATGGTGCTTCAAACAGGATTTTGAAATTTTTCACTGTATATCTAAGTTCAGCAGTGTTTTCACTGTACTTCATCATCACTGTTTCCTTAACTTATCTAAATAGAAAACCAAGTTTAATGTTACTTGTTTTTATTTGGCTTCACACAAGTTAAAACAATAAGTCAAAAGTTACCATTTTACTTTGAACAATATTTAACTGATCTCCTTTCGTGTGACCATCTTTGCATGTGTGTTCTGAAATATCCCAGTGGCAGGTCCACTTGCTTCTTACACAGGAGTCACACCTAAACAGTAAATGTATGCACATATACACAAATTATTAAATCTCAACCAATAGCATACCTACATCTTAATCTGATGTCTTCACTTACAAAATTAAATAAGAAACACTCGATACAAAAACAAAATGTTGCAGATGCTGGAAATCCAAACAAAAACAAGAAACAGAAAATTCTGGAAATACTCAGCAGTTCATGCAACTTAGGTGAAGACAGAAACACATGCTGATGATGTTTTATCTAAACAGTGAAAAGTTTGAGCTGCAACAAGTTTTAGCAGGTACAGTGATCAGGAAATAGCTATGTAACTACTACATTATCATTAACACCAAGATTGTTCAGCATGGTTCTTTAGAAAAAGAAATCGGACATCCTACCCTGGTCTAGTTTCTGTGTGACTCTAGATCCAAAGCAATGTAAGTGACTCCTAACTGTCTACGGAAATTGCCTAGTAAGTTACTCAGTCGCATATACAAAGATGGCTCACCCACATCATCTTGAGGGCAATAAAATGGGAATAAATCCTGGCCTCAGTGACACATCCATGGAACCACATTTCAAAAAATCCTTACCAGGGCAACAAATGAAACACAAAGCCATTACCTACCGTTTGGAACTTGAGCAACATGCACTCCCTGGCCTGCTCCTGTCATCATACTGACTTATTTTTCTTTGCTGATTAATTGGTTCCGAATGCATTGTGCTTTAGCTTTGCAATCCACTATTGTCTACTGCTCTCCAATTTGCTTCACAGAGCTCATCCACTCCTACTTCTAGCATGGAGTCACAAGCTTCACATTTTTTATTCATGCATGAGGTACAAGCATCTCGACCTTGACCCGTTTTTACTAGGAGCCCTAATTATCCTGTAGGTGGTGGTGGTGAGCTGCCTTCTTGAACTGCTGGAACCATTTACGTGGAGGGACATTTGGGGAGTGACTTCCAGGATTTTGACACAGCAATGTTGAGGGAACAATGACATGCTTTCAAGTGAGACAGCAGAAGATACAGCAATAACAATGCCACTGAACATCAAGTGGTGTTGATTAGATTTTCTCTTGATCGAGACGGTCATTGCTTGGCACTTGTGCGGTGCACGAGTTCCTTGCCACAGCCTGTATATTGTCTAGGTCATGTTCCATATGGGCACAGACTGCACAATCATCAGCAAATATCCCCACTCCCGACCTCATCAAGAGGCCAGTTTATTGATGTAGTACCTAAAGGTGGATGGGTTTGCAACACTACACCAAGGAACTCTTCCAGCTGAGACAACGGAAAGGTTTGGTGGGACTAGTTTAGTTTAGTTTGGGATTATGTTTGGCATGAACTGGTTGGACCACATGGTCTGTTTGTGTGCTGTATGATTCTATACAACAGACCTCCAGCAACTATCTTCCTTTGTGCTATGTACAACTCCAAAGAGGGGAGGGTTTCCCTGATTCCCATTGTCTCAATTTTTCCTAGGACTCCTTGTCATACTCTGTTAAATGCCACGTTGTTGATTCAAACACAGTCACTCATGCCTTATCTCTGGAGTTCAGCCCTTTTGTCCCTTTTTGGATAAATGCTGTAATGAGATCAAGTAAAGGGTGGCCATAGCAGAACGCAAACTGATTATCAGTGATCAGATTATTCCTTTGCAAGTGCCATTTGATAGCACTGTCAACACTCTCACTTCCATCACTTTTGTGATGATTGATTATTGATTTATAGCACTGGAATTGGCTGGGATGAATTTGTTCTGCCTTTTAATCCACAGGACATACCGGGGCAAATTTTTCACATTTTCTGATAAATTCCAGTGTCGTGGCTATACTAGAACAGCTTAGATAGGTGTATGATTAATTCTAAAACATTAATCTTAAGTGGTATTGCTGGAATGTTGTCAGGGCCCATAGCTTTTACAGCTGAATTTTGATGAGCGATAGCCATTTGCTGGTTCATTTCTCAGGGAAATGTCCTAACTAATCAGAGTCAATTTGCCCAGAGTCAACCTTAAAGCAAGTCAGGCAGTTATCACTATTGGATCCATTCTTCTTGGCAACATCTCCAGCAGTGTCCACTTGCCAACCAATATGCACTTTCTCATCTAATGCAGTATAAACATCAGTGCTCTCCTTCAACTGATATTCTTGTGAATGACGCTAATGATTGCAAGGTAAAAAGCTTCAAAAAATTGTGCC
The DNA here is from genome assembly GCF_030684315.1 of Stegostoma tigrinum. Lineage (NCBI taxonomy): Eukaryota > Metazoa > Chordata > Chondrichthyes > Orectolobiformes > Stegostomatidae > Stegostoma > Stegostoma tigrinum. Next base: position 22,355,707 of record NC_081378.1, on the reverse strand, counting down.
TTTTTTCAGTAATACACTACCAAATGACTGTTTAGAACTATTACCATGCAATTGTTATGGGCTGAGATTCTTAGTCAGTGCCTCTGTTCTGCACCACCTTTTATATCCAAGTCCTAATTTTTTTCCAAGTATTCACATGCTCCATTGTCAACTCCCTCTCAATATCAGCATTAGCTATTCTCCTCCAGACTATACTCCACTTGTTCATACGTTTTAAAAAGTGTTTAGTTTGTAGATAAAATACACTTAAGAAAAATGAAATTCATGAAGAAACTACATTGTCTGCATTCTTATATTTTCATGCAAACTTCTGTGATCTTTCTCCACTTTAGGACAGTGCTTAGCTGCTCTTTTGTTTGCATGGTCCCATAATGACAATGGAATAATTCAACAAACTAAATGCATTGAAGCATTAATTAGGGAAAGTACTTGCTTACATGATGTTATCAGTCAGAATAGTACCCTAAAATGCTTGCACTTACTATTTTTATTTTAAATCTGATTTTCCATTTTGGTCTACAACATTATGTAGAAGTCGAGAGAAAACGTCCATCAACACACTTTTTAAGACAAACTAGTTTTTAAAAACCTTAACTAATTTTGTGAATTCATTATCAAAGAAAAATTACTTACGGAATATTTGGAGACAGTGTCATGGCTGCATTACAGTCATAAAATGAGTAGTTGGTCCGTGTGAAATCTATTACTTTTCCACCACTGACAATCTTCAGGTTCACCTCAATATCAATATAATCTACACAAAGGAAAATTCACAATGGTACCTTGTGAATACTTCTTCTAAAATGAGACTAGCATTTTAAAAAGGAACACATTGCATGTCACAAAGGAAAACAGTTTTATGTCTTGCATTTTAAAGTGGGAAATTAATAAATTCATTATATTACTCAACTTTCTACCCAGTTGAAGATAATAACCAATGAATATTTCCTCTCAAAATCACCAGTTTCAAATCTGTTTGGCTCTGAATTTGTCAAACATCAACATAATTAAAATCAGAACCTTCCTATAATAAATTCAAATTTTGAGAAGATTTGTAGCTCAGGTTGAGGTTCTGGATGTGAGTTTGCTTGCTGAGTTGGAAGGTTCATTTTTCAGACGTTTCGCCACCATTCTAGGTAACATCATCAGTGAGCCTCCGACGAAGCACGGGTGTTATGTCCCACTTTCTATTTATCTGGTTAGGGTTCCTTGGGCTGGTGATGTCATTTCCTGCATTGGTGATGTCATTTCCTGTTCTTTTTCTCAGGGGATGGTAGATTGGCTCCAAATCAATGTGTTTGTTGATGGAGTTCCGGTTGGAATGCCATGCTTCTAGGAAATTCAATGTGTTTGGAGCCAATCTACCATCCCCTGAGAAAAAGAACAGGAAATGACATCACCAGCCCAAGGAACCCTAACCAGATAAATAGAAAGCGGGACATAACACCAGTGCTTCGTCGGAGGCTCACTGATGATGTTACCTAGAATGGTGGCGAAACGTCTGAAAAACTAACCTTCCAACTCAGCGAGCAAACTCACATCCATAAATTCAAATAGTGATGACTTAAAAGCAAAAAATGAGAAGTCTGGAACACAGAATCAAAATATAAAATACTGGAAATTGACAGTGAGTGGATTAGAAAAAGACAGGCCAGCAATCTGCTCAATCCTCTTTTCCTTTTCAGGACATGTTTCAATATTTTCTGTTTGCACTTTAATAACAACAGCCCTTGCACAGACACCAGATGACTAAACAAGTACACCAGTATAACATTATGTTTTCAACATATTCTGCTATCAAGATATCAACATTTATTACATGCTTGTTGGTATGGTATGTTTCTGCAACATTCAGTTTTATCTAAACCAAATTTGATCACTTTTGTTTGTACCAAATCTCCAAAATAAAAATGTTCTTTTTCTGTTTAAGCTATCATTGTTCAAAATCTCGGGGTTGGTTTTCCACTATCATAAAAAGGGTTTAGAGAAGCTTACTGAGTAATTTATCTGCCTCAGTAAAGCAACACTTAATTTTTATCTGAAATTCGGCCCCCAGTAGTAAAACAATGCTCCGAGCATATTTTTATTCTTAAGATGCAAATGCTATTTTCTGATAAACAAAAGATGACCAAAATTTCAAATGATGTTGCAAGAAACAAAGACTTTTTCCTTGCACATTAGATGCCATGACAGGCAAGCCTAACAAGGAAAGTCAACTGAAAACATTAGCCTGAATTCTATCATTATTTTGGTCAAAAATCATAAGTTTTACATGAAAACTCACCTTGACCTGGAGGTGTAGCAGCTATTTGATTGATAGGTGGAGTCTCACAAAGAACATAACTTGTCAAAGATGTACTAATGCTTTTAAAATTATTTACAGAACACTCTATACGGTCTTGTTCTGTTAAAGCAGGAAATGGCTCTATATTCAACTGCACCTGGATACAAGAAAATGAAAATATAAATATGCAACACAATTCTGTATTATAGACGTCACAAAATTCAAAACAATTAATTCTAAATGCCTTAAACATTAATGTTATTTTCAAATAGCATTAACTTTACTGTACTGTCCAGAATCATGTTTTGAAATCACAAGTTTGAAAGAAATTAAACCAAATTCTGATGATGTAAATGAAATAATGAAGAATTTTGAGGCTTCAGTCCAACAGGATAGTCAGGATAAATTTTGACTGTGTCTTCATGGTTGGGACCCACTTATTAGGATGATTGGCACAATTATCAGAAAGAATGGGAACAATTGCTGGATCTCAAGTTAGCTATTTTTGGTAGTAATTTAAGAAATTTGGACCAACTCACCGAGAATTTAAGATATACATTCACATGTCATCCATTGAGACAGAATTACAGAACTAATTGAGTCATACAGTCATACAGCATGTAAACAGACCCTTTGATTCAATTTGTCTGCACTGAGCACACATCCCAATCTGACCTAGTCTCATTTGCCAACATTTGGCCCATTTCCTTCTAAACGCTTCCAATTCATATCCCCATCAAGGTGCCTTTTACATGTTGTAATTGTGCCGGCCTCCATCACTTCCTCTGGCAGCTTGTTCCATACACTATGCACCCTCTGCATGAAAAAGTTACCCCTCAGGCCCTTTATAAATCTTTCCCCTCTCACTTTAAACCAATGCCATCTAGTTTTGGACTCCCCATCCAAGGAAAAAGACCTTAAATATTCATTCTATCCGTGCCCCTCATGATTTTATAAAATCTCTGTAAGGTCACCCCTCAGCCTCCAACTCTCTGGTGAAAATAACCCCAGCTCATTCAGCCTCTCCCTATAGCTCAAAAACTCCCATTCTGGCAACTTGCTTGTAACACTTTTCTGAACCCTCTCAAGTTTAAACACCATCTTTTCTATAGATGGAGTGACCAGAATTGTACGCAGTATTCTAAAATGGCCTCTCCAAGGTCCTGTACAGCCACACCATGACACTTAATGTTCTGACCAATGAAGGATCAATTTTTTTTTGAAATATTTGTCTAACTTTGGAAACTGGAAACTACATTCATACCTGATCTGCTGCATTTCGACTCATGTTCTGCGGGTCTGCATGAATCACTGTTGGACACTGTTTGTTCAGACTCCACAACCAATGGTCTTTCTGGGCAGCTTTTGTACAGTGCAACTTCCTGGAACAACTGATCAGATAGATTAAAGATGTCAAATGAATGAGAATACAGTCCTGGGACTTGCCTGAAATTACAAATACTATTTGCTGTGCCATCCTATAAGCTTAGCATTATGTATGTTCTCCACTACATTGAAATCAATACTTGCTCTAACTTATTTGTTCAAAGGGTCTTGAAGTTATGGCACTCACTCCCTTCGCCAACATATTCAGATCAAAATTAAAAGTTTAGCCTCTAACCACCATTTCCAAATTTATCTGCCTTTCTGTGCATCACAAGTCTTTCTCAAATTCATGAAGAAAAATTTACAGCCCATCAAACATTTTCTTTCAGAAATACAAGTCATTTTATTTTATTCCATGCAAACATATTGTTGTTAGATGCGAGGAAATTGTGGAAATCTATAATGAGACAAGAACAGACAGACAGCAAGCTCTGAAATACCAAATTCCAGTTACTTTTCATTCAGTTGCACGAGTCCCAGTAATGCAGTGGTGGCGTTCCTACCTGTGATGCAGATGGTCTGGATTTGAGTCAAAACTGCCCCAGACATGAGTCAGGACATGTCTGGACAGGCTGATTAAAAATATCTACAATTTGAGTCCTAACAGGAAACTGACATTAGATCTACTTTAAAAAGTAGAAATGAAAGTACACTGGTAACCTTCTCCAGTAAGCTACGTTGGCTCTTCAACCTACACCTCAAAATGTAAGCAAATGCCCTGTTCCCCACTACTAAATGCTACTTTTTGACATATAAGCTAATATCACTGGCTGTCTGTTGATTCAAAGAAGAACAATGATGACAACTCAATTCTTTGTTAGGAGAAACTTACTCATCTCATCTACCATTTGCTGCAGAAAAAGAAAAAAAAAAATAGCTTTTGAAGAGTTGAGGAACAGGATGTTTTACTGAAGTTTTTGCTGCTTTACTTATTTGTCTCTCCAAAGAATGAAATTTAGGATACAAACTTAGAAGTAGCAACTATTAGTTGAGAACTTGCAAAGAACTTACTCCTTCTCAGATTTTATACAAAATATAGAAATGATTTTTAACAGATTTGTTAAATCTATGATGTCCTTGAAAATATAACTGGACGGACACACACACACACACACACACACACACACACACACACACACACACACACACACACACACACACAGAAAAGAACCCTAAACATCAGCTTTCCTGCTCCTCTGATGCTGCTTGGCCTGCTGTGTTCATCCAGCTCTACACCTTGTTATCTCAGATTCTCCAGCATCGACAGTTCCTGCTATCTCAGTAAGAAAGGGGAGTTTGGATATAGCAAGTAGTTCTGAAGGTGATTGGGTTGATTGATTCATTTATTGATGGGTAGATAGAAAATAAAGAGGGAAACTGGTGTTAGGCATGGAAATCTAGGCCCATGATTCCCAGAGTTTCACAAAAGTTAAAAACGTGACCAAAGTTTGCAAAATCCTCAGTTTACCTGAAGAATAAGTCCAAATTAACAGAAAACACAAAAGTAGATTTCAGTACTTAACAAGAAAAATTACTCATTACCAATAAATAGATTTTATTCACATGTAGTCAACTATCAACATCAGCACATAACTCCTTGATAAAAAGCTCTAACCCTCTGAAACACCCGCAGCCCCAAATACACACACACACACACACACACACACACACACACACACACACACACACACACACACACACACAGTCAAAAATAAATTATGGGGAGATGGGAAAAAACTGGAAAAACAGTTGAACAGGATCAGTCCGAGAATGAAGGAGTGTTCTTTTTGTTTCTCAAAGCCCTTCAGTTATCTGACCTTTTCCTTCAGATTCTGTCACTTCTTCACAGCAAATACAGCACGAGTGGTCCACAAATGATAAAATCTCTGACTGGTTGATTAAAACCAACAGCTGACAGTAACTGGCTGGAGAGAATAAATGGGCTTTCTTCAGCAGTTAGGTATTTTATTTGGAAAGCGAGCACCTGCTCTTTGAGCAGTCTGTACAATTCTGCCTGTAACTTTTACAATACAAACATGTTCAGCTACCCATAAGCCAATCAGATAGTTCTGTCAGGCTGATGGCTATAGATATCCACAACTGTTCAAAATAAATTGTACTGAAACCTGTCAACAGCTAAATCTCACTTTCCATACACCGCAGGCACTAGCCTGACAATAGGTTAGATTAGATTCCCTAAAGTGTGGAAACAGGGCTTTTGGCCCAACAAGTCTACACCGCCCCTTGAAGCATCCCACCCAGACCCATCCCCCTATAAACCACACACCCCTGAACACTACGGGCAATTTAGCAGGGCCAATCCACCTAGCCTGCACATCTTTGGAGTGTGGGAGGAAACCGGAGCACCCAGAGGAAACCCACACAGACACAGGGAGAATGTGCAAACTCCACACAGACAGTCGCCTGAGGCTGGAATCAAACCCAGGTGCCTGGTGCTGTGAGGCTGCAGTGCTAAGCACTGAGCCACCGTGCCGCCCCACTGCTTGAGCAAAGCAGCAGCGTAAATGTCATTTACGTATTTCCATAACTTGCTTTTTAGAAGTGCAGCAAACCCTTCCGACAGTCCTTGGTTTTAAAACTGTACTTTTTTTTGTTTTCATCAACAGAAAACAGAAAAATAACAAGATGCAGTCTTTATACAGGTCAAAGTGATGTGTGGAAGGAGCTGCAAGGCCGAGCATTTAATAAAGTTAATTCACAACGAAAGGTATCTGGTTTCTGTTTCAGATTCAAATTGACAAGGAGTACTAAGAAATAATGCTTCAGAAGGTGACTGGCAATTATAAGAAATCAAAATAGAAAATGCTGTAAAACAGAATAGGTAATTTGGTAACTGAAAACAATGAGCTAATGCATCAAAATTTGGGAATATGTGCTACTCGTTAGATCTTTCCTACCCCTGGCAGCTTGAACATAATGAAGATATATGATGTGAATGGGAAGATGTGTTTCACTATTTCAGGTAGCCTTTACACATCCGAACTGTAAATTATTACTTAGAAGTTACAGTGAAACAGATAATTTTGTTTTGGCATCCAACCTCCACATAACAGCATTCTCCTACTTCTGCAAGAAATCCATAATATTTGCATTTGACAGAATCAAGACGAACCATTTACGTCATTTCACTGGGTGTCTAATCGAAAAGATTGAATGCTGCTAATAGTATCTTGAAATCATCACTGAAAAACTCCCAAAAACCAAAACTTACATTCCTTCTATTACACACCAACCACAGTAAGGATCTCTAGATGCAATGCAAGAATCGCAACTTTTGTAGCTGTTGCACTCCTCTACTGGCAGACGAGTGATCTGAAAAGTAAGTATTCAACAAGAAACAAATGAAATTCTGCACATTCTGCAACGTAGAAACTGTTATAGAGAATTACATTGTTATACATTCATTGCAACATCTGAAAACAGTCTTTAACTTTGTTTTGCATCAATCTGTACCCTCGTAGCGAATAGCAACTTGGAAACAATCATATTTTACACAGTTAAAAAATGTAGGCAGTTTCTCCTCATATTTGATTTGCTCTGTTGAAAGCAAGATATACTCTACAACACACAGCCTGTGTGCTAAGAGAACATGAACATTACATGCTTTGCCGATACCAATCATAAATCATCTGCTAGGAGGTTCATGAGATTTCATCTCCCTCATACTGTGTCAATAGTCTAAATCACTTGGGACATATGGAGTAACCAACCAGGGCTTGAGAAATTCTATTAGAACAGTATCATATTGGGGTTCTTCTTGTTGGCAGTGCACTGAGTTTCTCATTTTTCTCAGTAACGGCTTCACACTGAATATATCTTGTGACATTTGAAACAGACCGACACCATGATTCAATTTTCATACATTTTTGTTTTTGGAACAAAAGTGCAGATCAAATCAAATTAGTAGAATATAAAACTAAACATTACCTTTTTCTCAGTCATGACGTACAGGTGGTCTCTTTTTGCATTAAAAATAAGGTCACTGTTCACTTTGCTGTTTGGAGTCATATATACAGTCTGATAGTCATCAGTTTCATTGTCCAGGAATACCTATTGGATAGTGAACATTTACAACTGGTGAATAAGAAATGAGCACAGAGCAACATTGCAGACATAAGCATTTACCATTCATAAAAGGATAACTCTTAACTTCTGGGCTCTTTATTATACATATTGCTTTATGATTAAAGAAATATATTTTCTATTGATACAACTACTTCAGTTCTGATAAAATGTAATGCTTTTACATACTGTGACAATGTTCATTCTATTTCCATGTTTATCCTTCAACTATTGTATTTAAATTTATAGCAACTTCCTTCAATTTTCAAACTAGTGATCATCTTGAAATTTTGGCTCAATATACCATCGCTGTGTTACATACTTTAACAAATTATATTCTGAACTCTTTGGGGTATCGTCCATTATCAAGCTCCAAACTTCCAACAGAGTTTGCAACCATACACTTCAGGTCACTCCAGCCATATAGGGTTATTGAACCTATCATCTGGCCAAGGTATCCAGGTTCAGTTTCCAACTGCTCCAGATGTGTGTAATGTCTTCTTCAAACAGGTTGACTAGAAAATATCTAGCCTGAGAAATTACTACAGTGATGTTCAATGGCCAACATGACTGACTTCAGACAACCACAATCATTTTGCTTTGTGCCAAAAAGGAGCACAATCAATGCGATAGGAGACTTTGTCTGAGTGAGATAAAGGCTAGGTGAGCATCGCTGAGAAGTAAACTCTCTAGAGCGATGGGTGATTTGGAGAGGACAAAAGGAGCAGATTGAATTCCTATTTGTAGCGGAGTGACACGTTATGACACGAGTGCAGGGAAACAGGCTGATTGACAAGTAGGATCAGCGAATATGTCTAATCTTTAAAGTCAAAGCAAGGTCTTCAGTTTGTGTTGAGGTTTCTAGTCTTTTTTAAAAATTCTCTTATACTTAACAAGCTATTAAGAAAAGACTGATACTGGTGTTATGTTTCATTAGAAATAAATACAATAAAATGTAAAGAGCAGAGAACCTAGAATAATTAATTAAAAATTAAAATACACAGTAAAGGCAGGGCAAGGTGATGTGTTACTGCTGCAGCATCTAAGGGCTGCTGATACTAAGGTGTTGCAGGACGAACACAACTGTGGCAACTGTTTGCAGCTCGAGGAACTTTGGGACGGAGGAGTTGGGCGTTCAAACCGATGACAGTGTACCATATCAGCGTGAAGGAAAATTACTTAGCACTTTGAGACAATCATATCCCGCAGTCTAAGTAACTAAAATATGGTCTGTATTCAGGGACAGGTGGGTATGGGGACTCAGAGGGTTGTATTTAGCCTCTGCAACTGTTAATAGCTACAAGGTTCTTGCAAGCTGTATGAGATTGCAGGGAGGAAGAGCATACTAACTATGGCACTTCAATACAAGGAGCCATTAGAAATGTAGCTATAAGGAACAGCATAACCAGAGGGAAATGCTGCTCTCTGCACCAGTGAGTACAAGTCCAGAAGGTAGTGTTGCCTGCAGGATTAAGGACAGCTTCTCAGAGCAGGAAAGGAACTTGGAGAAGGAGAGGAGAAATCTATTATCACTATCCACGTTGATACTAATGACATTGAGAGAACCAGAAAGCTGTTTCTGGTAGGGAAGTTTCAACAGTTAGGACAAACTAAAAAGTGAAACCTTCAAAGTAATAGTGTCTGGATTCATTCGTGAGCCACAAGAAAACTGGTATAAAGGTAAATTACAGATTACTAGTTTTCTTTTGCTCTTCTAATTTTTGATTCGGAACAGTAGCTTTTTTTTAAAAAAAGGAGAAGGGAACGAAAGATAGATGTTTGCTGTTGGGAAATGGCCTGGAAAGATGATGCAGGTTAATTGCTGCTCTAAAAACAACATAAATGAACCAGATGCTCAGGGACTGGCAGCTGGTTAGATGTTGAAATAGTCAAACAAGGGAGGACCAGTACTGGCCAACCACAGAGAGTGTTGAAAAAAAAGACAGAGTGAACTGCCTCTGATTGTGCTTTGGGCAAGAGGCAGTTTTGCTTTGGGAGCTTCCGGACTGGGGCAATCTGACCCCACCACCAGACATTTTTCCCTCCCCCACCCTTATCTGCTTTCCGGAGGGATCACTCTCTCCGTGACTCCCTTGTCCACTCCACACTCCCCCCACGCACCCACTGCCCCCAGCCCTACCACACCCAGCACTTTTCCCTGCAACCACAGGAAGTGCTACAGCTCCCTCCTCACTTCCATCCCAGGCCCCAAGAACACCTTCCACATCAATCAGATGTTCACCTGCTAATCTGCTAATGTGGTATACTGTATCCGCTGTTCCAGATGTGGCCTTCTCTATATCAGGGAAACCAAGCACCTCATATTTTGCTTGGGAACCCTGCAGCCCAATGGTATCAATGTGGACTTTACAAGATTCAAAATATCCCCTCCCCCTACCGCATCCCAAAACCAGACCAGCTTGTCCCCACCTCCCTAACCTGTCCTTCCTCCCACCTATCCCCTCCTCCCAACTCAAGCCCCACCCCCATCTCCTACCTACTAATCTCATCCTGCTCCCTTGACCTGTCAGTCCTCCCTGGACTGACCTATCCCCTCCCTAACTCCCCACCTACACTCACCTTTACTGGCTTCACCCCGCCTCTTGGACCTGTCTGTCTCCTCTCCACCTATCTTCTCCTTTATCCATCTTCTATCCACTTCCCCCTCTCTCCCGATTTATTTCAGAATCCAGAAGGATCTAGGCCCGAAACGTCAACTTTCGCACTCCTATGATGCTGCTTGGCCTGCTGTGTTCATCCAGCTCTACACCTTGTTATCTCAGACTGGGACTGTTGTTTGGTTTTCGCTCAAGTTTTTTTTGCAGTTACTAATTTCTTGGACATTCTAAAGAAAAGAATCCCAGTCAGTAAGAAATAAATAAGTCTCCAGAGGTCTGTGGAAGCTGTTTGCTTTGACTGGTGACTTTGGGATTCCAACAAAATATATAGTCTAAAAAAACTCATCATCCAAGAATTTCATTAAGGCCTGGTATTCATTGCTGAAATCGTTAACCAAACTAGCAAATTACAGCTCTTTCATTTTCTTTTAATTTATACCTAAACTGTATCTGTCAGTCAGTATTGTAAGTAGGGTTTTATGATCAAAGAAGATTGAGCGCAGATACTAGATACTAAAGTTTCATCCTTAATAAAAATTGTTAATCTTTGTTCATGCTGTAAACTTGTTGCCCAAGATCTGTTATTTGTCAAATCTGGTTAGGAACAACTGAGCAATTTTGAGGGTCACTGAATATTTTAATTTCCCTGTGTTGTGAATCCTGGGACAGTAAGGCTGATTTGGCTCGCTCTCCCTGTGTCATAACACAATAAAGGGAAGAAAATAATCGTACGGCTCAAATATTAGTGTGGATGGGATTGGTGTCAGTTCATGGGTCACTGAAGCCAACGCTGGAGAGGAAAAGGGCCATTCCAGTGGGACGAACATCACTCAAAATGTTCTGGGACCAGTGTCGTGATAAACATAATTAAAGCTATAGAGACAGCTTTAAACTAATTAACGGAATGGGTGCTGGTTTGCGAGCGGAGAAAGGTTAGGCTTACAAATCGAATAGAAATAGTGACATTAGAGGGCAGCTCCTTGGTTAATAACACTCTGAGTGGGAGGGGAAAGGACAGAAATAACAAGACGTAAAAATACAGCAGCAAAATAATATTAAAGGGGGAAAAATGGGGAAAAGCCAAAATGAATGGTTCTTTGCTTGACTATACATAATATTCAGTAGAAAATAAATTAATTCATGGCACAAATACAGCTTAAATGACATGATCTTATAGCCACTACAGGGAGATGATTAAAACGTGAACAAAGTTCGGAACTAAATATTCAAGGATATGTAACTTTTTGGAAGAACAGGCAAGAAGGAAAAGCAGTGGGTCGCTTTGTTAGCACAGAATGGAGTAAGTACAATGAGACGCTGTTTAATGTAGTCTAAAAGGTCCTCTAATAGTAGCTATACTCTGGGACAGATAATAATCAGCAGATAATAAATGTTAAAAAAACATGTTATAGGGAGAAGACAGGAAAGTACAGTTGAGGATTATCAGCCATGGTCTTACTTGGTAGGCCAAGTGGTCTATTTCTGCTCCTACATCTTATGCATGATTCTAAATAGTGGAAAGTTTTCCCCAAATCCCTTTGACTCCAGCTTTGCAAATGCTCTTTGATACTGTAGGCAGTCAAAAGCTGCTTAGATTTAAAGAGCAATCATTGCCATCACCTCTGAAGTTCAGCATTTATGTCCAAGATTGTAGTGACGTCAGAAGCCAAGTGGTCCTGGCAGGACACAATCTGAGCATCAGTCAGGTTATCACTGAGTAAGTGACACTTGACAGGCTGTCAACAACATCTTCCATCACTTTCTCATAAAATAGAATGCTGCTTCATAAAGTCTTACCTTATGAATTTCTCCTTTTATGTTGCCTAAAAAGCCAATTGTATGGTCATTCTCCACGGTCACAGCTATTGCTGATAAATTTGTATCATAATGTTGTAGCGGTGTAGCAGCAATACCTTCTCTACTTGCAATGGGATATGGAAGGTGTTCACCACTGCAAGGATATGCCTTTGCTTGTCCCTGGGATAGCAGAAAATCAATTTTCATAAATCAATAAGATTAACAAAATAAATTCAGTCAGTCAGTCAGTGCCAACAATTATGAACAATGCTTTTGTGGAAGTTACACTCTAAGAGGCTAGATTAAAGGGGTCTAAAGAAAACATAAAGAACTGTTAGGAAATAAAAAGCTGCAAACAATACTGAGATTGCTGTCCTAGCCATTTCACCATAGTAGTTCTTACAGCATTAGGACCACTTTGTAATAAAAGATGTAGGTAACAGCTTCAAGACATGTAGGCAAGAAACGCAGGCAGTAGTAGGTCAAGATGTACATAACCCACTCACTCATCCAGTGAAGATGGAAATTTCCTTGTATCTCTCTGAAGCTGATGGACGCCTAAGGCACCAAAGTGATAAGCTACAGTAGGAATTGATGTACCATAGTAGCAAAGTGCAAACCTTTTTCCAGAATACTTAAAAGAACACTCATCTGCAGTGAAAATGAATGTTATTAGAACTTCTTTGCTCATCAGCATCAATGTTTTTAATTTCATTAACTTCCACATCTGTTTCCATTGTCTGAGCTCTCACAGCCAATCACTGGAATCAAAGCTGAACTTGTACCGTCCTCTAAGAAAATGAAGATTTGCACTGATAAGGCACTTTTGACAACTTCCAGAATAGCTCAATGAGACATAAAGCCAATGAAACACCTTTGAACCACTGTCACTGTTTTAACACATGAAACGCAGCAACTGATTTACGCACAGCAAATCCTTACAATGTGCTAATGTAAATATAATGTTGATTGACTAACAAATATTGCCCAGGTTACGAGGGATAACTCCCGCGCTTTTCTTTGAAAATGTGCCACATGATCTTTCATACCTGCCAACAGGCTTGAGCCTCAATTTAACATCTTCTGTGAAGTACATCAGTTCCAACCATCATGTAGCACTCCACTGCAGTTCTGCACCTGAATGTCAGCATTGATATTTATTCTCTCATCCTGGAGTGTGATTAAGCCCCAATCTTATGATGGGGGGTGGGGGGAGAATGTTACAAACTTATTCACAGCTGACACTCATTACGAATGGGCTGTGTGACAGTGGATATATTATTTCTGCACTCCCCCGTTATTTGCTGCTGGACAGATTTTTTTCTAATCCAAACCACAGCATACTTAAAAAGTCAGATTGGATCAATGACTGTTGAATAGGCTGGGTAATCTAGTGGAGGAGAATTTGAAGCATATCCCAATACACCTGTGCAATGTTCCAGTCTTCTTAGACCATGTGTCTAAATTTGGTCAAAAAAGTCAGTCAAGCTCTAAAGGTGTAGGGAAAAGTAAAAACACTAGTGTAAACAGGACAAGACTTTGTGTGCTAGACTCCACAGGCTTGTATACTATTTTGCGAGTCTTCTGTCAGTCATTTATTTCAAACCCCATTTCTCCAAAGCTCTTAATTTCATTTGCCCAAGTAATCAGCTACCTACTTTATGAACACATCAATTAATTTCACATCAATTTCTTTCAAAAATGTCACAACTAAGAATTTTCAAAAGCTTTTTATTCTGACATTTTATCTCAATTTGTATTCAAATCTACTGGAGTGGGGGGAGGTAAGTGCGGAGATAGGTGTAGGAAGACTGTGGCTCTCAGATCTTTTGAGGATTCTAATAATTTCAATGATTAGAAAATGAAAACCACTGTTCTATGTAGATAATAATCCCTAGAAGGATGGATTGCTGTCAGAAGAATATTAATTTCTGGAAGAATTTTCTCTCATCTATTTGCATAGGTTTATACTGTCTTCATAAGGCATTGATCTACTTAGGTGTACTTCCCAGAAATTTGGATAAGGAAATAATTGGGCCAAGAAAAATGTTCTCCAACTCTACAGGCATAATAGATCATGAATTTTTCCCTCCAAATTGCATTCCCTTGTTTTGAGATTTCTGGACCAATAGAAACAATGATTTTTTTTATGTATATTTCCAATTCCGATCATTCTTACAATCATCTCAGTGAGAATATCCCTTAACTACATCAACCACAGGTTATATAAACCATGTTTTGCCAATCACTCCTAACAGGCCAAAGTCTTCCTATCATCAGGGTGAATCACTGCTGGGTTCTGAAGCCCAGTATAACTTCGATATTTCATTATCTAAATCATTATTTAAATGCATGATATTAATTTTGTGCCTCCAAACTGTACTGTACTGATAGTTTGTAATGCCTCATAGGATCTTTAAGATGCCAAACTATTGGAGCAGACAACAAAAAACATCTATTAGACACTGATCAGGTTTTGAACTGCGAGTCAGTTTTTAAATATTCAGTGGGGTCTCCACATCTGTTTCTGTTCCACTAGAGTCTCCCTCATCATAATTCTTACACCGAAGGCTGCCTTATAATTTGCTTCAATCTATCTGTTTCTTTTTGCTTATGGCCTACAGCTATTTGTTTCAACATTGTGTTGAAGGCTGTGAAGAACACAGCATCAATTCTCCACTCCAGGTAAGTACTGGATGACGAAGGATACCCTATCAGTCATATCCTCTGTCTGTCTTCTGAAGAGGTCATTTTGGGTTTTTGCTGTGGAACGTCAGAACTGGCAATCAATGAGTTGAGCATCGTGTCCCATTCTCATGAGGGGTTTGCATTTTCAGCACATTGCATTTTAATTAATAAAAATCCGTGTTTCCTTTCTAATTGATTAAGGATTCAACAGGAGGCGGTCAGCAAGCCATTGTTACCTTTCTGCTTCCAAATTCTGTGTCGGTATACCTCCTCTTCTACACTACACCTGAGGAAGGAGCAGAGTTGCGAAAGCTTGGGTTTTCAAACAACCTTGTTGGACTATAACCTGGTATTGTGTGATTTTTGACAATGTGAAGCAAAACTTTGGAATAATTTCAGAAACTGGGTTGGATGCTCCAGTTGGCTAGCAGGATATAACTAACTATTTGTTCAGAATGATGAGATAAAATAGCCCAAATGGGCTTTCTCCTTTACACTGTCAGACAGAGAGTCATTTGAAGCACCAGAAAAGTAGCCTCTTTCTGTCAAATCTATGTTGATCATCCTTGGAGCAATCTAGTTAGTACCTTTTCACCTGTCTGGCCCCTATAGCCTTGTAGGTTTGTTTTCTTTAAAAGCCCATCCATTTTTTTAAAATCATGGATTGTGTCTGCGTCAACCTACTGCATTAGCAGAGTGTTTCTGGTCATTACTGTTCACTGTGCAAGATAATACCTCATCACATCCCCAACACTGCATCTCGCATTCAAAATATTAGTACAAGTATTAGGGGATGCAGATCTGTCAACCAAACAAAACAGTTTTAACTTGTCTACCACACCCTAACATATCGTAATCTTGATTTATTTCATTATCACCTCACAACCCTATATCGTCTAAGAACAAACACAAGCTTTCCCCTCAGTATGGAGCTGGAGGAACACAGCAGGCCAGGCAGCATCAGAGGAGCAAGAAAGTTGATATTTCGGGTTGGGACCCGTCTTCAGAAATGGGGTTAGGGTAGTGGGGTGGGGGGGTGGGTGGGAGCTCAGAAATAAATAGATTGGAGGGGTGGGGCTGGAGAAGGTAGGTGGGATGGTGATAGGTGAGTGCAGGTAGGGAGTGGTTGGGATTGGTCAGCGGGATGAGTGGGAAAGAAGATGGACAAGTTGTGTCAGGTCTAGGAGATGGGAGCGAGAGGGAGGGTTGGACATGGGATGAGGCGGGGGGGGGGGTGGGGTGGGGTGGGGGGCATGGAGAGGATTTTAAAACTGGTAAAATCCACATTTAGGTCATTGGGTTGTAGATTCCTGAGGCGGAATATCAGGTGCTGCTCCCCCAGTTTGCGGGTGGTGTCATTGTGATATTGGAGGAGGCCGAGGATGGACATGTTACCCAGGGAGTGGGAGGGGAGTCAAAATGGTTTGCAACTGGAAGGTGTTGTCGATTGTCACGAACAGACCGCAGGTGCTCTTATAAAACGGTCTCTGAGCCTCTGCTACATTGGTGAGACCAAGCGGTTCCTCCAGCTCCATGTGTGTTATCTCTGACTCCAGCATCTGCAGTTCTGAGTGAGTTACTTTCCCCTCGTTAGCATTCTCACAAAGCTTGTCTCAGGTGTATGATCTAATTCAACGTAATAAGACAGATACATTAGAAAATAACTGTTTTCTGCAAGCAAGTAATGTTTATCTCGTGTGGTGTACAATACCACCTAAACTGTAGAATTGAACATAAAATCTGAATTCCTATTCTCTAAACTAAGTTAGAAAATCAATTCTCATATCCAAGTTCAGTTGTACGGAAAAATAGTCTTCTTGGTATAATTCAGGCATTCATTCACAGCAGATGCACTAACAAATTGTGAACACTGCCTTCCTCAAACGTATTTTGTGGCGTTGCAGTATACAACACAATCACAGGAATGATGCATGGCCAAGATAGGGAGGAGAGAAAGAAGAATAGAAAACCAGCACTAAATGATCCAACACAAGAGTTTGCTTCCATAAATAAATCAAAATGAAGGCTATGAGGACAAATAAGCTGGTTCCTTTCTCAAATATAGCACATTTTCTTCAAAATAATTCAAAACCCTTTCTACATAATTATCTCAACACATTTATAACATCTAGTTCCAATTCATAAGCCACGGCATAGTTTTTACATTTACATGAAAAATATTCCAGTTCACTTTTTCTACTTAGCTTTATTCTTTCATAAGCAATGTCCTTGTATCCTCATCACCATGAAGCTCCCACCTTCGTGGCCTGGCCCCTTACCTGAGGAATAGTGACCCTCAGGTTAAACCATCACTGTCTAATGAGAGTGTAGCCCTATGGTCCTCTGGACTACTGGAATAGGATTTTAACCTTTAAATTTTGCACATGCAATAACAATGGGAGGGGACGCAAGTGGTATTATCGCTGGACTATTATTCCAGAGGTCCAGTTAGTGTTCTGGGGACCTGGGTTTGAATCCTGCCATGGCAAATGGTGGAATTTAAGTCCAATAAAAATCGGGAATCATTCATCTAATGATGACAATGAATGCAAGGACAAATGTTGGGAAAATCCATCTCGTTCACTAATGTCCTTTATGGATGGAAACGGTCATCCTTAGCTGGTTTGGTCTCCTTGTGACTCCAGACCCACAGCAATGTGGTTGACTTTCAGCTGCCCTCTGGGCAATTAGGGGTGGGCAATAAATGCTGCCCAGCAGTGATGCCCTCATCCATAAATGAATTTTTTAAAATGGACATATATTAAGGAGTGCGATTCTTCAGAATGGAGGCAATATGGGGAATTCAAACAGAAATGTATACAAAGATTAAATAGCATCTCTCCAGAGGAAATTTGGAAGTATGGATTTTATCAGTGTCCTAATGCTTCAAAAGAACACATTCTAGTTTCCTATTCAGTTCTAATACTTATTCTTCACTGCAGACAAATACAGCACATTGGCAAAAAGTGGGCTTTACTACAATGCTTTGCTACTTTGTCATGGATTTCCCTTTGACAATCTGGTTTCAGGCAGAATAGCTGATGCTTGAAGCATTCTGTCTATGGAGCTCAAAACTGAACGCTTGTCACTGGAATGCCTTGTTTTTTGAAAAACCTTGTGGAAGCACAAATATGTGATCAAAAAAATAGTGCCAAAATGTCTGCACATTAGATTCAAAAAGTGAAGGGCTCCTATTACAACCTGGGGCACTTGAGACAGTCCCAAGTGTTTGAAGACTGCTCATTCAATTTCATTATACAGTTTATGAAATCATACTTCAAAACATACAAATAACATCCTTAGGACAGTAAGTATATCTACCTTATTCAAATCCTTAGGACAATTGTGCGAACCATCAGATTTGTATGGATTATAAATGATTTCATTTTTCTCCTTCATCTCTTTGCTACTATAGCAGATTTCCCTATATTCTTCAATCTTTTCATTTATCTGCTTCAAGGAGAACATGCAGAAAGCAGACTTATCAGATGAGGTTGTTTTTAGGTTACCTCTGTTAAACACAGCAAACAGTACTTTATCCTGTGAAGTTACAGTCCCATATAAACCTGATCTGTTCATATGCTGAGCAAGTTTTTCTCCAGGATGACTAATATAAGCAGCCTGCACGAGATTACAATCATCACATTTCAAGACCATTTCAATATAAGAAAAGTAAAAAACATCAGAAATGCAAATCCGTGATATGTAAGTTGTAGGTTCCTCTTGTGCTCCATCCGTTCGAGAAAAAAGGAAATAAACAAAGTTCCCATCTTCAAAAGCAAATTTAAAATCATGTCGATACTGTAAATGAGAATCTGGTTTCACAGCTGAAGAATCTTGAACAAGCTCAAAAGCGTGGCCCTGATCATTTTTAGAGAGTGTTCTGGTGCTTACAATTGCATTTGCATATGTTTCAAAACTTTTTCCAACAAACATCACTGGTTTGAGTTCATTTTTTGTGTTATTCATGAGAGTTATAAGGCCCACAGTTGATTGATTACTTGCAACGAAAGTCGCTTCTCCACCATTCACATTTTCATATACGATTGTACTGATGTCATTCAGAGCCCTTGATGAGCAGATTCCCTTAAATATATTTCCACATATTACAAGATGATTCCTATCTTTGTCTATTAAAAGGAGTTTATTGTAATTCTGAGTTGGTACTGCATTTGAGCAAGTTGAAGGCTTTATTGGTGGGACACACTTCGGATGATCAGGTTTTGGACCAGTTTCTGCTTTCTTTTCCTCTTGGAGGCCTGGTGTTAGTTGATAGAGGAAATTCACTGCCCCAACATACACTTGCTCAGTAGTATCATCAATGGCCAAATGTAGCAGGTTTGTGGCACTGGTAAATTCATCATATCCGTCAGCTCCAGGTTTAAAGCCGAAACAAAAGGCTGCGAGCGCACAGAACATCCAAGCCCAAGGTAACATTGCCAAAACCAAACTGCAAAAACAAAATTTTTAATATAAATGAATTGTTGAATGCACCTAATAAAAGAAAACATAATCATGGACTTGCAAACATCTTATTTTGAGGTGCTATATAAAAATAAATATAGAAATCAAATATCTCAGCTCTTGAAGCCCACTCATTCCCAAATATTATCACCCTGAACTATTTACTTTAAATATTCTTGTCCCAAATGATTGTATGTAAAACACCAATGCACTTCCTGTAAAGAGTTTCCAACATTCTGACTTACTGATCTCCTATTCTGCATTGCCTAATCAAACTGGCTTTGTTTCTGAGCACAATCTTCCAAATGCAATCACAAATAGTCTACACAAGGTAAATGTAAATTACTTCAACTTACCCCCAAATGGCTTTGTGGTTTATTTTCTCTAATCTCTTCCCAATGACTTCAGCAATCTATTTTAAAGCCATTTGTTAATCTCTCATTTGCTTTGCTTTTTGCTTTTTTATTAGTCTTTTGAAGCTCTTTTCATGAATTCTATAATCCTCTGATTCTTAGGCAACTTTAATTAGCCTCATTCTCATCTGTAATGCAATCTTAACCTCCTATTTATTCACAATTTCACCACTTATTTCTGTTGGTTTTTATTGTTCAAATGAACATAAATTTGTTGTAAATTATGTGTTGTTTAGATTTAAGATGCTAGACTCAGACTTAACTGAATTACTTTCCAACTCAACATAATATTCTATCATATTATGATCACTCTTACCCAGAGACACCTATACTGTAACATACTTAATAAACCCTTTCTCATTTCTTCATATTAGATTGAGATTATCCTGATCTCTATTCGGTTCTTCAAAATATTGATTTAGAAAACTAAAATAAGACAAAGAACTGTGGATGTCAGAGATATGACCCAAACAGAAACAGATTTTGCTAGAGAAATTCAGCAGTCTAGCAGGAGCTGTAAAGGGAAGACAGAGCTTCTTCAGTTCTCAAGGAGGGTCACGGGACTCAGATGCTGCCAGACCTGTTAAGTTTCCCAAGCAATTTCTGATTTGCTTGATTTAGAAAACCACATTGTAAACTTCCACGAACTTGCCTTAAAACTTCTTGAAAATTGCTGCTCAGTCCATGTCAAAATTAATGTCCTTCCTGATAATTAGACTAACCTTTGATGTGCTTCTCCAATTTCTTGATTTGCATGCTTAGCCATATGCTAATACTTTTAGAGGACCTTTAGACAACGCCCACTAATGCTTTTTACACTCTGGATTTTTAAGTTTAATTAGTACTTTTATTTCTTGACTTTGAGTTATATTTTTTCTCATTAATATCTGCATCCCATCTTTTATTAGGTTACCCCACCAACTATCATCACTAACACCACCTACCTTTTTTCATTTTACCTATTTCTTCCAAATGTTACATATCCTGGAATAGTTCGCTCCCAACTTTGGTTCATTTGCAGACATGTTTCTGTAATGGCTATTAGCTTAAACCTATTAAGTTCCATCTGCAATGCTGCAAGCTAAATTCATTATATATCATTAAGAAAGGAATGTAAGAGTGGGTTGGCTCCCAATTTTCCTGTTCTTATTGGAATGTCCAAAACACTGGCAGAATAAAGCAGGAACAATGCAGAACCCTCTCATTTGCCTAATTACAACTAAAATTATACTGCTGTTTTAACAATGTACTGAGCCAACAGTTCAAAGTGCATCATTAGAACAAACAAATCCATTTGATATGTGAACAATGCCGTATGGAGAAGGACAAACTTTTCTGTGAAGAGTATTCCTCTTCCTACATTACCTAATTTCATACAATTCCAGGTCAATCACAAAAATTATTATTTTTCACAACAGTCAACATATATAATTTGAAAGCAGTCTAGTCTTGATACAGTATATAAGGGATATTAAAATCTGAAGAAAACTATTTTTTCAACAAAATGAGAAAACTAAACAATTATTTAACTAATTTATACCTAACATTCAACTTCTTTTTAAGCCAAGTAACTCCTAGTCGTGAAACCAAGGCTCAAAATTTTGCAGCTGGTGACATCTCTGGCACATGGCCTCTTCTAGGTCACCAGAAGTGTCCACAACATGCCGCAGATCTGCATTCTGCTTGGCTGAGATTTTCCGCTATGCCTTAACCTTAAAAGTACAGACATTAAACTTGCAAATCACTGTATTTTAACCTTATTCTGACAATTATGTATGAATTGGAAATTCACAGATTGACTAGAAAATGTGAAGGATGCTTAGTGCACAATATTTTGTCAAGTTAAAGTCAGAAAGAGGGATTTGAATGCTGAACGGATGATATAGGCTATTGTCTCCAGGTTCCTTCATTCAAGGTGTTAAGCAGAGTAGCCTGCGGTTGTTGTGTTCATCCCTTCCCCTTGTTTGAATTTCATACTTGAGTATTTGCCATTCTCAAATTATTCACCCCATTGCCAACTGGTAAACATTTCCCTCCTGGAAGAATTTTCCAAAACAATTGCAGTATTTTCCTCATGAAACATGGCGATCTATAAACAGCTGAATTCTAGTTTTCAGGGCAGTTTGAGCTGACTGTTTAGTCAAACTTAGGACAATCCAAAAGCAGGCACCATTATGACACAATATAACAAAACTAGTACATAGGGAGCTGCCCAAAATTACTGACCTTGTCTTACTTACACGTTTCAGAAAAGTGAAACCCTATTTATTACAATGTACACAATGAGAAGTATAATCGAATATTCAAACTACAAGTTTAAGTCGATTGGTTTAAAATTGTCAAGTTGAACTTTTTTTAATGCAGAAAATGTTCCAAAGTGATGATATATTTTGCTGTTGCCAGTATATTGATCATACTGCAGCTGAAGGAGAAAGACTATGTTAGAAAAGCACACGTATGCATATATTTCAAAATCAAGTTACATAAGCTGCAAGCTTAACAGACTGAAACAAACTTAATTTCCCTTCTCCTCCCCTCACTCCCGAAGAATTGCAGCCACTCAAAAGCAGCTAAGCTGATTACATTTAGATGCATCATAGCTGTCAGGCAAATTTTTCAACTGTTGGTCTGGGAAACCTGTCTTATTTGTTCTGGAGGTGGGAGGTGTACAATAGGGAAGAGACAGGAGAATGATTCTAGAAAAAGCAGGCAGGAAGTACCAGTATCACAGAATCCCTACAGTGCAGATAAAGGCCATTCAGCCCATCTAGTGTGCACTATCCCTAACTAATGACCACTTAGAGACCTTTTCCTGCCTTGTTTCAATTTTCAGACAGCTAGGGGAAATTTATCAGCAAGATGTGGTGGGATGGGGAGCGTCATGGAAATTCAGAGAGTTACTCTTCTCAAGCTCTGGGTGTGAAAGTACATGGCTTTAACAATGGCCTCTTGTAGTCATATTGTGTGCAGGATCTGCACAACCATGAGTGCTCCATTCCCTCCAACCCAAGACCACCATAATCACCTGGCGCTAGAATCTGGGAGCTGCATGCAGCCCCAGTTCTGTTCACTGCTGCTTTCACAGCTGCTGGGGCTACAGACCCATCAGCCAATCTGATTTTCCAACAGCTCTCTGAAATACGGCTTCGTCCCAAGGGAAGGGGAGTAGTTCCACCTCCAGCCCATTAACATTCCTTGCAATGTTTAATGTCCAAGGGCAGCCACTAATGGCAGAGATAAATTCTCCAATGACTCTTTAGATGGCAGGACAGGAAACCTCACCATCTGAAGAACCCTGATCCATGATTCCGTGACACCTCAGGGAAGTGCTACATTGTCGAATATGCCATATTTCTTCTGTAGAGGTAGGTGCTGTCTTCTTGCTCAAATAGATATACAAAGATTTAATTCTACTAGTCTCGCCAACATTGCTCTCAAAAACAGAAAAATAGTTATGCACATTATTTACTGTTTCTGGGGCATCACTTTATAAACTGACATCCACATTTGCCTACCGAAGAATAGCAAATGCACTGCAAATGCAATTATTTACGAAGAGCTCTGGAACACTAAGGATGTGATTTCAGTTCTAAATAAATGCACCCTCTTTTCTGAAAGAAGGGAAGCTCACACTAAAGTGAAAATGTCATGTATTAGTAAATAAGACCAACTCCAGTCAAAGAAATATAGGATGCCAGAACACACAAATGTTTCTTGAAAACAACTTTTTTTAATGGCATTTCTTCTGGATTGTTTTTACTGACACAAAGTTAATCTGATACCATACTGGCTTTTATGACAACAGCTGTTAAATATCAAAAACTACTCCTTGCAAACAAGTCACTTCAAAATAACTCATCTTCATCCCAACTTCATTTATAAAGAAAGCATTGCTGCAGGAAATTATTAGTACAACATTGCGTGTGTGTTAATAAACATGCATTACAGATATCATTCATCTTGAAAATTAGCAGTGGCATAACAAGAAAGTCAAAGCATTACAATGTACAAATGACAGAATGATACCAGCTGCTCTCTCTCTGTCTATTGTTTTCAATTTGTTACTTGTAATCTTCGAATCACATTGGTCTGACTTGTATCATAGCTGTTTTTCCACATTAACAGTTATAGAGTCAGAGTTATACTGCATGGAAACAAAACCTTCGGTCCAACACATTCATGACAAACAGAGAAAGAAAGCTGATTTAGTCTAATTTGCCAGCATTTGGCCTATATCCCTCTAAACCCCTCCTGTTCACGTACTTTTTAAACGCTGTAATTGGTAGCTCGTTCCATACATACCACCCTCTGTGTGATAAAGTTGCCCCTCAGGTCCCTTTTAAATCTTTTCCCTTTCATCTTAAAACTGTGCCCTCTAAGTTTTGAACTCCCCTAACCTGGGAAAAGGATCTCGATTGTTTACCCTGTGTACCTCGTGATTTTATGAGCTTCTGTAAGGTCATTGCTCAGCCTCCAATGCTCCACCCAGCATATTCAGCCTCTCCCGACCATCTTTCACTCCTTTCAAGTTTAATAAACATGATATGCAATAATACTGGATTGTATTGCACACCACCATTGTGGATCTTGGTTCAACACAGGTCAATATTTTTCTGCCACAACCCAACTCCCATTCCAACATCAAAATTTATACTGCAAGCATTGAGTGGAGGATGGTTATGAGAAACGGTAAACCTTCGACACCTTACACAACTAGACAGAGTTCACATAGGATGTCATAAAAACAACATTTCTGGGATGGAAAGAAGCAAGCCACACTGATTAAATTCATCCATTATAACAAAGCAATGGCATTAATGCTCACGACTATCTGTTGTCTGCACTAGTATCCTGACTTAACTCATTAAAATTTATTTGCATTTCTTGGAATAGTTTGGCACTCCTTGTGAACAAAGGTTTCGTAATACCAATTCAGAGACTCTCATTTTCATCAGTTCATAATGATTTTGTCTTAAAGTTAAGCTCCCTTCATATTCTCTTGAACTAAGCCAAAGGAAGGCAGATAAAAAAAAGTCTGACCTC
Source organism: Stegostoma tigrinum (assembly GCF_030684315.1). Lineage (NCBI taxonomy): Eukaryota > Metazoa > Chordata > Chondrichthyes > Orectolobiformes > Stegostomatidae > Stegostoma > Stegostoma tigrinum. The sequence continues at coordinate 22,330,931 of NC_081378.1, read as the reverse complement.
TGTGTGAAAGTGATTTCCACATGGGAGAGAAGGCAGCTTGGAAACTGTAATGACCCTGCACTTCCTACCCCTGCCATTCATTATTCTGAATTTGTTAATGGTTTCTTTGTGATCCAAAGGCCAGGAAAACGTACACCAGTTTTTCACAGTCTCTGGTCACAGAATTCTATATTTAGATGTCTGGCTGGATTAATATGCCTCCAACTGCTTCTTAATAGATACATCAACAGATAATAATTATTTCTAAACTACACAATAACGCTAAGCTGAAACATTGAAACTTCCCATGGCATCGCATCTATTACCATCAATGCATTTCTGAAAATAAACTTTCAGCCAGACTCTGGTAACCATTAAGACATTTCAGAGTATGGAGTGACTCCACCAAATTGCACTTTTGTGAATCTCCTGTGATTATTCTTATCACATATCCTCCAACCACTGTACTTGATCTCTTCAATGGTGAAGTCCTCTGGGGCATTTTGCCACCCAAAGCAAATGGGAGTCCTTGGTGGAAGGCTCTACTCCTCATGATGCTTCATGGCAATGGAATGATCCTGAAATGCCTCTCAGCCACTTTACGAATGTGCTCATCCATTTTTTTTTCCTCCATTTTTTGTTAGGACACAAGTCCTTTTGGCTAGCCCAGCATTTGTAGTCCATCCAAAATTATTCTTGAGGGTGAATTCTGCCAAAGATTCCATCTGTTCTTGCATTAACTAAAGGACTGGCACCAAAACTTTTAACTTCTCTTCTCCCCCATTCTCTTTCCTTTTATTTATCCATAATGCAGTTTGCTGGTATCAAGGATAGAGTGAGAATATGAAAGGATGTGTTCATTGATCTGACTATAGACATCTACAGATGAAAGACACAAATATCTGTCAACTAACTGCCCACATTCCAATCTGCAGCACTCAGCCAAGTGACAGGGACTAGTGCCACATGTTGTTCAGGGGTTTGCTTCATATCTCCAGAGCCATTTCATTTGAGATTCTAAATGGCGAAGCCAAACATGTAGCTGTTTCATAGTAGGAAGAAATGGATAACATGAAGGTCCTCCGATCTTAATGGAAGGAACCCATTTAACTTCTTTTGATTGAGAAGCTGGCTGGTTGCTGCGCAAGAAGTGTGCAATGTCAGGAAGCAGAGATTAGAGGGGAGAAGAGATGAAAGGTGAGTCTCCTTGAAGGTAGCCTGTTATATAGTGGTGCCCATTGGTGTCATTGAATGTGTCTGGGTGACACCGTAACAAACGTCAGAGTACAGCTCCTCCATTTAACCAAAAGTTCAATAATCTTAGAACATAGAACATAGAACATAGAACAGTACAGCACAGAACAGGCCCTTCAGCCCACAATGTTGTGCCGACCATTGATCCTCATGTATGCACCCTCAAATTTCTGTGACCATATACATGTCCAGCAGTCTCTTAAATGACCCCAATGACCTTGCTTCCACAACTGCTGCTGGCAACGCATTCCATGCTCTCACAACTCTCTGCGTAAAGAACCTGCCTCTGACATCCCCTCTATACTTTCCACCAACCAGCTTAAAACTATGACCCCTCGTGCTAGCCATTTCTGCCCTGGGAAATAGTCTCTGGCTATCAACTCTTGTTTTCTGATAATTCACAAAAAAAGCCTGAACTTCTCTAACCAAATCTTTTGCTGCTCCTTGGTCATGTCACCCTCCAGCTAGTAATCTGTACTCTCCTGGTATCAGTGGACAAGGCATATTTTCAAGGTGCAATCATACATATGCACTTATATAGCAATTGTAATCAGGGGACGAGGGGATGGTGATTGCTAGGAGTTAAGCAGCTTGCTGAGCCAGAGACAAGCACTGCTCGTCCCTGCTCATAGAAGATAATAGACGTAGCTTCTCAGTTGGACATGGTCTCTCTCTTTGTCTGTCTCACTCTCACTCTCGTGCCCCAACCCCCATAACACTCTCCTCCTTCAGCTTCCATGTTTCTTAAGGCCTGAGCCACAGCACTTAAATCTGACAGTCAGTAAAATTTTAGAAGAAGAGGAGAGGCACATAGCTTAAATGGAAGTTTTAATGAGGAATTTGCTTATAGGCAGCAAATTAGCTGCCTAATCCCCAAATGGAAGTGGAAATGGAGAGGTTTGCAATTTTTTGGGATTTTAAACCAGCTAACTGTCCCTTTCGCCAAATGCTAAGGAGCTAAAAAATCTCCCATGTCTTTGTATTTTTGACATTTTTAAACTGTTCTGTACTGTGGAAAGCAGTATATTTTTTACAGGTAAAATCCCCTTGAGACCACCATTAAGATTTGGCTGTTTGAAGCTTGCACATATGGAAACTTGACAGTAGTGACAAAATTTAATATAGGCCAATGAAAAGAAAAATTCCAGACATCAGCACTTTCAGATATGTTAGGGTTAAGTGTGGGCAATCCTTTGCCACACAGAAACTTGGCAGTGAATTCGTATTTGAAATTTGCAAAGCAGTTGCATCTACATGTTGGAGCTGTATCTTGCCTAAAACAACCAGCTCCATATGATACAGGAAGCTTAAAGGGGCCATTTCCTTCCTGGTTACAAACTACAAATCTTGAGTTCCTTTGAAGGAGCTTAATGGAAGGCCAGATGTTCAACTATGCTAAAAAAAATCAATCTAAGTCCTGATGAACGAGTTGACGATCTCTTTTTAAAGGGCTACAATGATAGGAGTTTGGGCACCTAAGCTACATGTATATGACAATAACATTACATGCTGAAAATGGGAATTCAAGGTTTAGTAAAATATTTGTAAAGGATCAAGATGAAAAACAGAAGTGGCAAGATATCATCTCCATTACATTCTGAATGTAGCAAGACCAACAAAATCTGTGACAAGCATGGTTGGCTCACTGACCCATTCCGGTGCCATAGTCAGAGGTGCTGGGTCCACCACACCCTCCCAAGTCATTCCTAAATTATCCCGAACTCCCATCACAATATTGGTTAAGAAATAGCAACCCACCTAAGACAAAGATAAAAAATTGTATTGGGAGGATGATGAAAACATTATTTAGACTTTTGCAAAACAAAAGTTCCCCTAGAAAGAGTAATTATGATATTTTTGTCATGGCTCTGATGTTCAACTGGAGAGTTGGGAGGAATTAATTGGGACCAATAAAGTCAGTATAAATGATGAAAGGAAACACAATGTTAAAATATAACACAATAAAAATAGAATCATTGGACAGCAACAGGACAAAAGGCCATTCAACCCACTGTATTGGTGCTGCCCTTTGAAGGGAGGAATTCACATATTGCCACTTCCTTGTCCTCTTTCCCAATATCCCTGCACATTCCTCCTCTTTAGATATTTAGAATATTAAGAAAATATGGAAAAAATTCACAACAAGGAAGGAAGTTACTCTGGGCATGGTGTCTGCTCTAGCCAAATTCTATTCTTGAGTATTGATCTGTATCTCTGAAAATTACTGGACTGCAGATACATATCCAAATATCATTTAAGTGAGTGAATAGTTTCCGCCTCTAATGCCATTTTAGACAAAGAATTCGAAACTCCTTACTACCCTCTGGTTGAAAAAATAGTTTCTTCGTCATGGATAGGGCAGTTAGCTACTCAAGCTTGGTCCACCACCAATCACGTGAGATCTGTAACTTAGCTCCAATTAATTTGGTTTTATTACTGTCACATGAACTGAGGCACAGTCAAAAATATTGTTTCATATGCTACCCAGGCAAATCATACCATAGAAAAGTACATCAGGGTAATAGAACAAAAAGCAGAATATATTGTTACACCTACAGAGAAAGTGCAGAATAAGATCAACTTTAATATATGAGAGGTCTGTTCAAAGTGTGATAACAGTGGGCAAGAAGCTATCCAGGCAAATCATACCATACAAAAGTACATCAGGGTAATAGAACAAAAAGCAGAATATATTGAATCTGTTGGTATGTATTTTCAAACTTCTGTGGAAGAGAGTATAACTGAGGTGTGAGGGGTCTTTGATCATGTTGGTTGCTTAAGTACAAGCAGAGTCAATGGATGGGAGGCTGGTTTGTGTGGTGGTCTGGGCTATGTTCACAACTCTCTGTAATTTCTTGATGTCTTGGGCAGAGCTATTGTCAAACTAGGGAAGAGGTGGTGTTCACCACTTTTAGATCTGTGACTTTTCCTAAAAACTGGGAAATGTAGAACCACAGATAATGGGAACTGCAGATGCTTGAGATTCCAAGATAATAAAATGTGAGGCTGGATGAACACAGCAGGCCAAGCAGCATCTCAGGAGCACAAAAGCTGACGTTTCGGGCCTAGACCCTTCATCAGAGAGGGGGATGGGGGGAGGGAACTGGAATAAATAGGGAGAGAGGGGGAGGCGGACCGAAGATGGAGAGTAAAGAAGATAGGTAGAGAGGGTGTAGGTGGGGAGGTAGGGAGGGGATAGGTCAGTCCAGGGAAGACGGACAGGTCAAGGAGGTGGGATGAGGTTAGTAGGTAGCTGGGGGTGCGGCTTGGGGTGGGAGGAAGGGATGGGTGAGAGGAAGAACCGGTTAGGGAGGCAGAGACAGGTTGGACTGGTTTTGGGATGCAGTGGGTGGGGGGGGGGGGGGGGGGGAAGAGCTGGGCTGGTTGTGTGGTGCAGTGGGGGGAGGGGATGAACTGGGCTGGTTTAGGGATGCAGTAGGGGAAGGGGAGATTTTGAAACTGGTGAAGTCCACATTGATACCATATGGCTGCAGGGTTCCCAGGCGGAATATGAGTTGCTGTTCCTGCAACCTTCGGGTGGCATCATTGTGGCAGTGCAGGAGGCCCATGATGGACATGTCATCAAGAGAATGGGAGGGGGAGTGGAAATGGTTTGCGACTGGGAGGTACAGTTGTTTGTTGCGAACTGAGCGGAGGTGTTCTGCAAAGCGGTCCCCAAGCCTCCGCTTGGTTTCCCCAATGTAGAGGAAGCCGCACCGGGTACAGTGGATGCAGTATACCACATTGGCAGATGTGCAGGTGAACCTCTGCTTAATGTGGAATGTCATCTTGGGGCCTGGGATGGGGGTGAGGGAGGAGGTGTGGGGACAAGTGTAGCATTTCCTGCGGTTGCAGGGGAAGGTGCCGGGTGTGGTGGGGTTGGAGGGCAGTGTGGAGCGAACAAGGGAGTCACAGAGAGAGTGGTCTCTCCGGAAAGCAGACAGGGGAGGGGATGGAAAAATGTCTTGGGTGGTGGGGTCGGATTGTAAATGGCGGAAGTGTCGGAGGATAATGCGTGTGTCCGGAGGTTAGTAGGGTGGTGTGTGAGAACGAGGGGGATCCTCTTGGGGCGGTTGTGGCGGGGGCGGGGTGTGAGGGATGTGTCGCGGGAAATGCGGGAGACGCGGTCAAGGGCGTTCTCGATCACCGTGGGGGGAAAGTTGCGGTCCTTAAAGAACTTGGACATCTGGGATGTGCGGGAGTGGAATGTCTTATCGTGGGAGCAGATGCGGCGGAGGCGGAGGAATTGGGAATAGGGGATGGAATTTTTGCAGGAGGGTGGGTGGGAGGAGGTGTATTCTAGGTAGCTGTGGGAGTCGGTGGGCTTGAAATGGACATCAGTTACAAGCTGGTTGCCTGAGATGGAGACTGAGAGGTCCAGGAAGGTGAGGGATGTGCTGGAGATGGCCCAGGTGAACTGAAGGTTGGGGTGGAAGGTGTTGGTGAAGTGGATGAACTGTTCGAGCTCCTCTGGGGAGCAAGAGGCGGCGCCGATACAGTCATCAATGTACCGGAGGAAGAGGTGGGGTTTGGGGCCTGTGTAGGTGCGGAAGAGGGACTGTTCCACGTAACCTACAAAGAGGCAGGCATAGCTGGGGCCCATGCGGGTGCCCATGGCCACCCCCTTAGTCTGTAGGAAGTGGGAGGAGTCAAAAGAGAAGTTGTTGAGTGTGAGGACGAGTTCAGCTAGGCGGATGAGAGTGTCGGTGGAGGGGGCCTGGTCGGGCCTGCGGGACAGGAGGAAGCGGAGGGCCTTGAGGCCATCTCCATGCGGAATGCAGGTGTACAGGGACTGGACGTCCATGGTGAATATGAGGTGTTGGGGGCCAGGGAATTGGAAGTCCTGGAGGAGGTGGAGGGCGTGGGTGGTGTCACGGACATAGGTGGGGAGTTCCTGGAGCAAAGGGGAGAAAATGGAGTCCAGATAGGTGGAGATGAGTTCGGTGGGGCAGGAGCAGGCTGAGACGATGGGTCGACCAGGGCAGGCAGGTTTGTGGATTTTGGGAAGGAGATAGAAACGGGCCGTGCGGGGTTGGGGAACAATGAGGTTGGAGGCTGAGGGTGGGAGGTCCCCTGAGGTGATGAGGTCATGAATGGTGTTGGAGATGATGGTTTGGTGCTCGGGTGTGGGGTCATGATTGAGGAGGCGGTGGGAGGTGGCATGATTGAGGAGGCGGTAGGAGGTGGTCTCCCGCACATCCCAGATGTCCAAGTTCTTTAAGGACCGCAACTTTCCCCCCACGGTGATCGAGAACGCCCTTGACCACGTCTCCCGCATTTCCCGCGACACATCCCTCACACCCCGCCCCCGCCACAACCGCCCCAAGAGGATCCCCCTCGTTCTCACACACCACCCTACTAACCTCCGGACACACGCATTATCCTCCGACACTTCCGCCATTTACAATCCGACCCCACCACCCAAGACATTTTTCCATCCCCTCCCCTGTCTGCTTTCCGGAGAGACCACTCTCTCCGTGACTCCCTTGTTCGCTCCACACTGCCCTCCAACCCCACCACACCCGGCACCTTCCCCTGCAACCGCAGGAAATGCTACACTTGTCCCCACACCTCCTCCCTCACCCCCATCCCAGGCCCCAAGATGACATTCCACATTAAGCAGAGGTTCACCTGCACATCTGCCAATGTGGTATACTGCATCCACTGTACCCGGTGCGGCTTCCTCTACATTGGGGAAACCAAGCGGAGGCTTGGGGACCGCTTTGCAGAACACCTCCGCTCAGTTCGCAACAAACAACTGTACCTCCCAGTCGCAAACCATTTCCACTCCCCCTCCCATTCTCTTGATGACATGTCCATCATGGGCCTCCTGCACTGCCACAATGATGCCACCCGAAGGTTGCAGGAACAGCAACTCATATTCCGCCTGGGAACCCTGCAGCCATATGGTATCAATGTGGACTTCACCAGTTTCAAAATCTCCCCTTCCCCTACTGCATCCCTAAACCAGCCCAGTTCATCCCCTCCCCCCACTGCACCACACAACCAGCCCAGCTCTTCCCCCCCCCACCCACTGCATCCCAAAACCAGTCCAACCTGTCTCTGCCTCCCTAACCGGTTCTTCCTCTCACCCATCCCTTCCTCCCACCCCAAGCCGCACCCCCAGCTACCTACTAACCTCATCCCACCTCCTTGACCTGTCCGTCTTCCCTGGACTGACCTATCCCCTCCCTACCTCCCCACCTACACCCTCTCTACCTATCTTCTTTACTCTCCATCTTCGGTCCGCCTCCCCCTCTCTCCCTATTTATTCCAGTTCCCTCCCCCCATCCCCCTCTCTGATGAAGGGTCTAGGCCCGAAACGTCAGCTTTTGTGCTCCTGAGATGCTGCTTGGCCTGCTGTGTTCATCCAGCCTCACATTTTATTATAATGTAGAACCACAATGGGTATTCAGCAAATTAAAAGATGTTAAATGGGAAGAACAACAAGAAAGATTAGTCTGAGAAACAGTAGCTGTATCTGGAGAAGGTTTAAATATCAGGATGCTGAATAGCTGCCATCTGAAAGCCAAGGAAATAAGAGAGAAATAAGATAGCAAAGAAAATGAGCCAGCCAAGAGCCATGATACAAAATGGGACAGACGTTATAGTCTAAAGTTGTAGAACTCAATATCAGGGCTAGAAGGATGAAAGGTGTTAAGTTGAAAGATGAGGTGGTTCTTCCGGAGTTTGAGCTGAGCCTCACTAACACATTTCAGGAGTGAGAGCAAATGGAGGATAAAAATGATAGGCAACTGCAAGTTTAGGGTCATGCTTGCAGGCTTAATGGTGGTGTTCTACAAATCATTTTGTATTTGATTCCCCCAAAAGGAGGTTGGTTAATTTAGCTGCTTGGAAGACTGGTTTGCAATACAGAGTGAGGCCATTAGCATTGGTTCAATTCATATACTGGCTGAGGCTACCATGAAGGCCCTGCCTTCTTAACCTTAACCGTTTCCTGTGATAACCATCAGGTTAAGGTCACCACCAATTCTCTCTCGAATTATTGAATACCCTATGATCCTCTAGGAAAACTGTGCAAAGTACCATATTCCCAATGTAGAGGAGATGATTAATCTCAATTTCAATGTTTTCAACTGACTCCCAGCAGCAACCATTTTTAAGAGGAGAATGTTTCGAATTTTCCTGGTGCTCTGTGAGAGGAAGCACCTTCTGTTATCACTCCAAATAGTGAGCTATAATTTTAGCATTATACTTGAGCTCTCTACTTCCACATGCACTAACCAAAGTCCCACAACCAGAGGTAATAAATGAATGCCAATTAACATGGAAATTTTTAAATCGTGTTTAATCTTAATTCTACCACCACTTCATCTTCTACACTGAAGGGAATGCAAATTTGTTCCATGCAAATCTTCTTTGTAACTTAATCCTCTTCACCCAAGTATCATTCTGGTGAACATGCTCAGCAGTTATTTCCAGGCCTATCAAAGCAGCCAGAGATGCAGTGCCAGAACTTAGCGGTACTTGACAGCTTTGTCCAGCCACTTTACTATGAAGACCAGCATCTCGTTCACCTTTTTAATTATTTTATTTTTATCTATTAATTTTTAATGACACTGTCCACTCTTCTACGTAGAAAGAAGGCTGTCATGTTTTGCCAACTCATTTCATCTTTAGAGAAGGATGGGCAGTAGCAAGACTTTATAGGCTTTATATTTTATTGCTTTGTACAAAACACTGAACTGTTAAGAATGATCACATTTTGGAAATGTGGTCAACTCATTGCTTCCTTACCATGGGAAAGCAGAATCATTGATACCCGAGAGTGTGGAAAGAGGCCACTCGGCCTACTGAGTCAGTACTAACCCTCCAAAGAGCAACCCATCCAGGCGCAGCCCTCTACCCGATCCCTGTAACCCTACATTCACACTGGCTAATCCACCCAACTTGCTCATCATTGGGCACTATGGGAGTTTAGCATGGCCAATTCAACTAACCTACACGTCTTTGTGGTAGGAAACCAGAGCAGCCAGTGGAAACCAACACAGAGATGGACAGAATGTGCAGACTCCACAGAGACAGTTGTCCAACGTTGGAATCAAACCCTGGTCGCTGGTTCTGTGAGACAGCAGTGCTAAGCACTGAGTCACCACACTGCCCATAATTGGTTTCTTTGCAAATTCAGGGCTTATAAAACAACAGCTTCATTTGACATTTGTCAAGAATGACAGTTTGCAAGGATCTGGGGCCATACTACTTGAGAAGTGGCCCACATGCCTAAACATGTTGCTTTTTTTTGGTTTAGAGAAACACATGGCCACTCAGGTCCACAGCTTCCTCATAATGAAGCTGAGTTTCATACCTGAGAAACAGATAACAAGCAAAAGTACAAACTGATTCACGCTTGGACTTGAGAGAGAGAGACACAGAGATAAGACAGTACTTCAAATCAACTAGCTGACTGGAATTCAAAGATGAAGGAGAGATTACTTTTGATTTTTGTCCGGTTAATGATGTAGTTTTGTGCCAGGTAGTACTTATACTTTTCATCGTACTCAGCCATTCAAAGCAGACTATGACACATCATGAGGTCAGATAACAATTCTCAGATTTTAGTTGACATTTAAGACATGAAGTAATGCAGTTCTCAAAGATTTTTTTAAATAGTAAAAAAATCGCTTACTGCTTCTTGGGGTAGGCCATAATGATTCAAAATTGGACAACAATATAGCTGCCAAAAAGCAAAAATACCTAAATGCTTAAAATCTAATCAGAAACAGGAGATGCCAATCCCTTAACAACGGCGACATGAACTGTTGGTATTAAAAGCTTGCACACTTACTCAAAACTGAAAAATAAACAAAGATAACCAGATTTATAAAATCGCAAAAGGTGAGTGACAAGACAAAAAAACAAAGGATGCTGGATAGATGGACTTTGGGATGATGTATTAAATCATCTCAGCCAATAATAGAATGATACATTAAATAAATGAAAGTCATCAAATGAACCACAATGGCATTGCGAGGTTGAAAGAAAATACTCAAAAATAAAATCAGCAGAGGAAAAAGAACAAAGGAATCAAGTTGACATTTAAAGTTTGGAATTCAGCCTAGATAACAGCATTATTAGTTTTATAGTTTCAAGTCTGGATTAAAAGCTTCAGAAAGACTTAAATAACAGTAGAGGGAAGAATATAATGAAACAAGGAACTTGTTGTAAAGTTCATTTTATACTGGAGAGCCAGTTTTGATTACAATTGTGTACTTTAGAGATTGCCTTGCAGATTGTAGCACCATATATCTGTTTATTGTACTACCCTGTACCTGTCCAATATAAGGAATTCTATCATCAGAAAATGGGTATATGTAGTGGATATATTTGTTCAGGCAAAATCTCCCGCTCCTTCAACATTTTCAGGACATCTGTCTTCACTCAGAAACTTTCACAACCTTTTTATTGTGTTGTGAAGGCAGGGGGTGGGGTGGTGAGGGAGAGGAAGTGCAGAGGAATAAATATTAGAGAAATCTGACTTCAAATAATACTGCAAGAACCAAGAACTTTACTTATGTCTTCTGGCAACCTCTCAGCACATTTCATCCATTCTAACAATCCTTTTGGTAATGTGGGGGTTGCAAAATTTTGAAGGCCACATTCATTTACTGAGATTTAATGCTGATATCCACATTTGTTTATTTCCAAGTTGCATTTTTTGAGACAGAATCATTATGTAACTTTAAAAATACTCAGCAGAATAAAATTAAAACACCATCTGAATATCCTTAAGTGATGTTTTCTCTTTTGGTTTTACGTGTTCTTTATCTTTGTATTCAAGCCATTCAAGATTTCAGTAATTTAAAGGAGTGGTTTCAAAAGTTGCTAGCAAGCCTTTGCCAGTAAAGAGTCCACAGAGCATTACATCACATCACAGCCTGACCTCTGACATGTGTGAGACAACTGATTAATGGGATTTTTATCACAACAATATTCCAAGTATACCACAGTCTGCCATGAATCAGGCTTGTGAAAAAATATAGCAGAAACCTCGGGTCTAGGGCAGCTACTTACCATTTCGCCTGTTCAAGATTTCAGCTCTCCTGGAAAGGTGTGAATGTATTTCTCTCATCAAATTATAAATACTTACTTTCTGATAAACAACGAAAAGGTTTGCGCCCTGACTTCATATTTGGCATGCTCATGCCAAGTGCTGTTTGAGAGATTCTCAAAAATGCTAGACTGTCATCAGGAATTCAGTGGAAAAGCCTGCGTCTGGAAAAACAATGCCAATTCCAAACACATCCAAAAGAAAAATACCAAAGCCCTTTCATTCTTAATGGTTATTTTAAAGGGGAATGCAGAAAGCATGGCCTTGCGACATCAACAAGGGTAAGAAAAAGCAAGGGGAAACAAACACAGAATGTTTTGGAAGTACACGGTAGGTCAGTCGATATACGATGATATTTCAACTTATAGGATTGGATCATTCCGCTCGTATGATCATAAAATAGTAAAGAAATTCTTCTTGCTGCTTTTCTCCCTTGCTCCCCACTGACAACCTGCCATAGCAGCTCCTACCTTGGATTAGTGAACGAGAACAAAGTTTTAGGCATTCAATTCTTCAATTTAGGGTAGCACGGTGGCTCAGTGGTTAGCACTGCAGCCTCACATCGCCAGGGACCCGGGTTCAATTCCAGCCTTGGGCGACTGCCTGTGTGGAGTTTGCACATTCTCCCCATGTTTGCGTGGGTTTCCTCCGGGTGCTCCGGTTTCCTCCCACAGTCCAAAGATGTGCAGGCTAGGTGGATCAGCCATGCTAAATTGCCCGTAGTGTTCAGGGGTGCGTGGGTTATAGGGGGATGGGTCTGGGTGGGATGTTTCAAGTGGCGGTGTGGGCTTGTTGGGCCGAATGGCCTTTTTCCACACTGGAGGTAATCTAATCTAATTCGGAAAAATAAGCCGCTGTGGGAGAAACCCATTGTCCTAAAAATCGAAGGCAGCACAGAACCTCAGCAATATTGGTAAAGCCAAACTGATACACAGCACAAATCAATGTCTGTTCTATGAGAAACAGGAAGCACAGCCAATGCTGGAGAAACTAAGATAACAAGGTGTACAGCTGGACAAACAGAGCAGGCCAGGCCGCATCAGAGGAGTAAGAAAGCCGACGTTTCGGGTCTGGACCCTTCTTCAGAAATCTGAAGAAGGGTCCAGACCCGAAATGTCAGCTTTCCTGCTCCTCTGATGCTGCCTGGCCTACTATAGTTAAAAAGAATGTTTAAAACAAATTTCTAAAAAGAAACCCAACTTTTGGATAATGATTAGTCATAAAACAGACAAGGAATCATAATGATGACAATAAACTCAAGGAGTGTGGACTTGACAGAAAGGAAAGACTCAGGAATAAATCAAATTTTGGACAATGATATAAATAAAAAATAGAAAATGAATGAGGCACAATTTAAAGAGTTAAACAAAAGGAAAAGGAAAATGAAGGTAAATGTGTGTTCACAGTAGGATCAAACAAAAACGGTGTGAAATTTGCATAAAGGTCATATGAATTAACTTAGAAATTACGTTTCTCTTTTAAGCCTATCCAACATGCGAACTTCTAAACACAATTATTCTCAACAACTATCCGTCACTTTTACCCAATTTCAGCCAGGATTTACAGCACAATACAACTCCAGTCCTACTAAGTATTCTGACTCTACATCTAAACATAAGTAGTCATTGAAATGGAAAAATGAATACAGAACATCAGAATGGTCTCTAAAGCACTTGCATTGATTATGAACTCTTAAAACCTGGTAAGGTGGGTGAAGCAATTAATTTATTTGAAACATTTGATAGATTAAATTTTCTTGGCTTCAAGAAGAATTTGACCTTAATCTAACAACTCTTCGTAAGTAATGCCTTAATGCATTTCCGCATCAGTCATGCAAGAAAATCAAGCATCAGATTACACTTTCAATTGCATCATCACAAAACGGTGTTCACATAATGAATCATACCCATTATTGTCATTAGTTGTTTAATGAGACTGATCCTATTTTAAATAATGGATGGACACCATTAGCATAATTTATATGAAATATAGCACAAGGTATATATCTCAATTTCACACCAAAATATTTGCTAACATGTTAAATTGTACTGAAACCCACATTTGAATCCACTAATAAAAGTATTGCATGAGCAGGTTATACCTGAATGATGCTGCATTTAGCCATGAACACTTCCAGCATTTGCTGGATCACATCCAGTGAAAATCATTGTATTTGCCTGCACCTGCTGCTACTCATTTTCATTTTCCTAACTGTGCAACCCTTGTCCATTATAATCTCTCACATTTGGATTTATATCATACCTGTATCAGTGTGTCCTATATAAACTGTGAGTGACTGACAGGTTGTTTTCTGAGCAGTTACGTGCCACCTCGTGCTAGTGCTGAGGTAAAGCTGGATGTGGTAGAATATAATGCAATGATTCTGATGACAAGCAGCACAGAGGGCAAAGGGAAGCATACAGGTAAGTGAAAGACTAATAAGGTCAACTCAGAGGTACTGCTGAACTTGATGGCAAGATTTCATAAAACGTTGCTCTTTTATTTTCTGCTTGAGGGCCAGCTAAGTTTATGAGCTGAACAATGTGAGAATCAGTTAGTGAAGGTTGTAGCAAAGGCAGGGTGGAAGCAGCAGACATTAGAACATAGCAAAGGAGCAGGACTAAATATCACCAGGTGGTAGCAGGAGGTAAGAGAATGGCCATGGTCAGAAGAAGAGAGACTGACAGCTCCTTGGAAGTAACAGTGGGATATTTCTGCTCCTCCTGAAACACAAGGAGCACTACAAAGAGCTGGCTCCTATGTCCACTTTAGTACCCCAGAAGATAACCAAGAAACTCAATGCTTAAAAACAGGTTACCAGTTGTGACAGCCTGGTCTAAATATGATCACAGTGGCTCAAAACCCTTTGCCATAAAAATTGCAAAGTATATCCTTGCAGAAGGTTGTATATACTTTTTAAACAATACATATGAATGTGTTTAATCTCCTCACTAACCCATTCAAGCTGTGGGTGTGACAAACTTAATATCAACACCAAGAAGCGGGGTGTGTAGGTGAGGCACAGCTTATAGATGAGAAACTTGGGGTGGATCACTGTTTGCTGGATAGATAACAGCACAGCCAGATAATAGTATTTCCACTCAGCTGTACAACAGGGTAAAGGCATTGGGTGAGGATGGTGCGGTAAATTACAAATGACTGAGAAATGTATTGAAAGATGACTGAGATAATGGCCCTAAGGTCATACTCACACAGACGACAATCATTAGCAAGAGATAGTAAGGGCTGCCAATGTTTGAGCCAGAGGTAACACGGTGTGGAGCAGGAGGAACACAGCAGGCCAGGCAGCATCAGAGGAGCAGGAAAGCTGATGTTTTGGGTGGGGACCCTTCTTCAGAAATGGGGAAGGGGAAAGGGAGCTCAGAGATAAAGAGAGAGAGAGGAGGGGTGGGGCTGGGGAATGTAAGTGGGATGGTGATAGGTGAGTGCAAGTAGTGAATGGGGGGAGGGGAATGGTCAGTCAGATGGGAGGGGTGGATAGGTGGGAGGTAAGGTGAACAAGTTCCATCAGGTAAAGGAGCTGGGGACGAGAGGGAGGGTTGGTCATGGGATGGGGCTGGGAATGGATAAATTTTGAGACTGGTGAAATCCACGTTCAGGCCATTGGGCTGGAGGCTCCAAAGGCAGAATATGAGGTGTCGCTCCTCCAGTTTCCAGGTGGTGTCATTGGGACACTGGAGGCAGCCCAGGATGGATACATCACCCAGGGAGTGGGAGGGAGAGTTAAAATGGTTCGTGACCAGAAGGTGTTGTCGTTTGTTGTGAACAGAACACAGATGCTCCACAGAATGGTCTCCAAGCCATTTTGTAGAGCACCATTAATTTGGTTCACTTGACTAGAAATACAAAAACAAAGCTTCATCACAATTAGAGTTTCAGCCTCTAATCATTATCTCAATGGCTTTGCAGAAAGCAGGTTAATGGCAAACAAAGGCAATATTAAATATTTGTGACGATTCCTACTCACTCCATCTCCAGGCCTACACATTTTAAAAAAATGCCACTTTATCAAAGTGCAGGAGAGCCACTCCCAACTGTGGTGCGTTGTCTACTCCAACACAGGGAGTCACCTTCAGAAGTGGCAAGGTGAAGGAAAATTAGGAATCAAACAAACACATTTTAGCAAAGATCTGCCCAGCTTTAAAATAATGCAAATCATGGTGAAAATAATGATAGTTTGCCCTTTTTCCTCCACGATATGTATTAACCGTCGTGACTCCCAAATTACCAATAACCACATTGCTTTAGAAGCACTAATTCTCAACGCTGAACATGTCAATACTTATATTCTGATTCAATTCAGTCAGACTGCATAAGTTTAAACAAACATCTACTAACACCTGCAAGCTAAAATCTAATCTTTCATGGGAGTCTACATTGAGAAACAGGTTATTCAACTGAGTGGTCAAATTGAAGTGCAGCAACCCATTTTAAAAATCACAATGATACATAGTAAAATCAATAGCTAATTTACACAATTTGTATTGAGGCAAAGTCACTCAGATGTGCGCAAGATTTGAGTGTCACAGATTTAACTGACTCTATAGTTTGAATTCCGTTTTAATCAGCCAGCGCAATGATTATCAGATTTGATCAAACACTTGGAACTCATTTTATTGTGGTTCTAAATTCCAACTTTGTGTGTCATCAGAAAAGTTTCGGTAAGACAAGTCGAATCATGAGTCTCTGGATGGCTGAGGATGTATTCAGGTCACAGAAACACAGTAGAAACTAAAATTCACAGTCCCAGGTAAAATTCCAGCATCCCCCATCTTTGCAAAAGAAGAAAATCTGCAAAAATTTATCTTTTAACATTCCCTTTCATAAATAAAGTGTACATGACTGAATCTCAAAAATGAGTAATTTTCTAGTATTGTCACTCAACCAGTTAATTCAAGCTGCAGCATTCAAATTGTACCTTTAGATTCCAAGAACATGCAACAATAATATTTCATTGACTATCAGCATGTAGCCTATCCTTCATACCATGCTGGCATGGGTGAGGTACCCACCAAGTTGGGAAACTGGGGTATAAAAGAGTCTACAACAACCAAAAAAAGTTGCTGGAAAAGCTCAGCAGGTCTGGCAGCATCTGTGAAGGGAAAAACAGAGTTCATGTTTCAGGTCCTGTGACTCTTCCTCAGAACAGACATAAAAAAGTCTAGAGAGAGTATAATACAAATTAACACCTATAATGATATTTTGAATATTAAAAGGTTTTCAATGTTAGAATTTAATAGCCAATAAGCAGTGAGTCACACTGACCTACAGGTTAAGTGTTTCCAGTAAATAACAATTCCATACAAATGCAATGATTCAAGATACATCCCAGAGGAAGAAGGGGACAGCAAGTGCTGCTGGGATATTGTAGACGAGACAGAAAGCTGGGTATTTACAAGTCTTTGGTAGAATGGCAAGAATTATGCCGAGGGCAGGGGTGAGACCATCTCCAATGGAAGTGGTAAAAGAGGCAGAATGAGGTAAAATTGTGGGATTTACCTATTATCATTTTAAATATGATGCACCAAGAGGTTCCATAAAACCATAAGACATAGGAGTGGAAGTAAGGCCATTCGGCCCATCACGTCCACTCCACCATTTAAATCATGGCTGATGGGCATTTCAACACCACTTCCCTGCACTCTCCCCGTAGCCCTTGATTCCTTCTGAGATCAAGAATTTGTCGATCTCTGCCTTGAAGGCATCCAACGTCCCGGCCTCCACTGCACTCTGTGGCAATGAATTCCACAAGCCCACCACTCTCTGGCTGAAGAAATGTCGTCTCATTTCAGTTTTAAATTTAGCCCCTCTAATTTTAAGGCTGTGCCCACGAGTCCTAGTCTCTCCGCCTAATGGAAACAACTTCCTAGCGTCCACCCCTTCTAAACCATACAATGATTCCAAGACTTAGTACATCAATCAAGATGGACAGGATGGATAAACAGGACTAGATACATTTGGTAAAGTTTGGGGAAGTTGGAGTCTGCTGAAGTTGAAGTCGGAAAGCTAGCAAGCAGTGAATGGAAGAAATTGAATCAAGAAATGACAAAGTTGCAGATACGACTTAAGTTAGTTGTCAAGTAACATGTGTGCCACATAAATGCCAGGTAATGGCCATCTCCAATATGAGACAATCTAATCATCATCCCTCACCATTCAATGGCATTATCCCACACTCAACTTCCCAGGAATGATCACTGATTAAAAACTAAACCGAACTAGCCATATAATTACTGTGGCTACAGAGCCAGTCAGAGGCTAGGAACACTGCAGCACCTGCAAACCCCCCCAAAACACGTCTGCCATCTACAAGGTGAAAATCAGGAGTGAGATAGAATATTCCCTACTTGCCTGAATGAATGCAGCTCCAACAATACTCAAGAAGCTTGACACTATCCAGGACAAAACAGCCTGTTCCATTATTTGTGGATGTGATGCCATTCACTCCCACCAGCACCAGTAACACAGTGCACTATCTACATGAGGTACTGCAGAAATTCACCTGGAATCCTGAGGCAGCCCGTTTCAAATTCATTACCATTACCACCTAGAAAGACAAGGGTAGCGGATATGATGGGAACACCACCACCTGCATGTTTCCCACCAAGCCACTGACCATCCTGATGTAAATATATTGTCATTCCTCTAATGTCTCTGGGTCAAATCCTGGAATTCCCTCTCTAATGACTTTATGGATTACCCCATTGCACATAGACTCAGTGGTTCATGAAGGCAGCTCATCACCACTTTCTCAAGTGCAACTAGAGATGGACTCTGGCCCAGCCAGCAACACCTACAACCCACAAGTGAATTTTTTAAAAAAACCATACAAGGTTGGATGATTCTGTCTGAAAGATTGGAAATCAGTTTTGAGGATCAGAACTGCAGAGGCAAGGAAGCCAATTTTGTAGAGAGAGCCTGAGCATGTAGCCATAAAGGGATGGAGTCATGCATTAAGTAGTTATTTTTGACAGACAACAATTTTCTTATTTTTTACTGAAAGAAAATCTGTCTCATCTTGGGCATAATTAAACAAATGGTGTAACAAGCCAGAATTAGTTGTGAATATATTAATAATTTTGATTAGAGTGTTAGCAGGGAGAAGGCGAAATAAACGGGTAGGAAGCAACAGGAGGTGAAAGACACATTTTCTCGGCAATTATAAACACTAAAATGACAGATCTGTTGGGCATAAATTACCCACCAACTCCCATTTACCCATGAGAGATTTAATTAACTTGGCTCTTGAGTCTAATCTTTCAATTGAAGAGGGATGAAACAAAGAATAAAGTGGATTTAAGCCCTTGACCCTTCAGTTTTAAATAGAACTGCACAGCTTTTGATACAAAATTTGATGAATTAAGCATTTGCAAGACATCACTACAGAAAATTACTATCTGCAGTAGAGAAACATGGATACAAAAATTTCTGGTTCAGTATTAAGGGGAGATAAAAATATTTAACTTTAAACGGTAACAAAAACAGAAATTGCTGGAAAGTCTCAACAGGTCTGGCAGCATCTGTGGAGATAAATCAGAGTTAATATTTCTGGTCCAGTATCCATTCTTCAGATGCTCTTTGTAATTCCCCTTGTTTCCAATTTGATTGTGTAGTACTTTAACATATTTTGGAAATTAATTCCAATTATATATATAAGTAGCATTATTCTTCCAACACCATACTGACAACGTGTTTCCATTAATAACTGTGGTGTGGGTATGAAATGAGCTGCCAGAGGAAGTGGTGGAGGCAGGTACAATTACAATTTTTAAACGACGATTGGATGGGTACATGAATAGGAAGGGTTTAGAGGGATATGGGCCAAATGCTGGCAAATGGGACTAGGTCAGATAGTATCAGAGATAATGGGAACTGCAGATGCTGGAGAGTCCAAGACAACAAAGTGTGAAGCTGGATGAACACAGCAGGCCAAGCAGAACCCCAGGAGCACAAAAGCTGATGTTTCGGGCCCAGACCCTTCATCAGAGGTGGTCTGGGCCCGAAGAGTCAGCTTTTGTGCTCCTGAGATGCTGCTTGGCCTGCTGTGTTCATCCAGCTTCACACTTTGTTGTCTAGGTCAGATAGTATGTCTGGTCAGCGTGGATGAGTTGGACTGAACGGTCTGTTTCTGTGCTGTATGACACTAACCTCTTGATATATTCCATCCAGTCCTTTCCAATGTTGGAAGTTATACAAAATAACTATAACCTTGCATCAAGCATTTTCACGTCTTAAACTAACTGTAATAGATTTGGGTTTCACACTGATGTAATGAGAGACATTTAACCTTGTAGATTGCTACTTTCTGGTCTCCTCCTTGCCCAGTAGTAATGCAGTAGTAAAGTAAAGACCCAAAGCTGTCCTAATGTCCTTTAAGCTCTAGAGGCTTGGGAAACCCAGCCTCCCACTGTAAAACCTGCCAAGCAGGTCAAGTCATCGGCTGCCAGCTTCATTAAAACAGTTGAAGAGCCAAACTGTTTCCTGGAAGCAAGCTGGCCGACCTCCCATTTTCCTGCCTCAGAAAAAAAAATCCTGGAAGCAAGTAGATTGGAGGTGGACTTAGATCAAACTTCAGAATTCAAAAAAAAATTAAAATGTGTCTGAACACCAACATCTCTATTTCTATCTGTTAAAAGGCAGTCTCATAGGTCCAAAATTAACTGTTCCTCCACAGCATGGTGCTACACTTCATACTCTAACCTACAGATTATCTCTTTGTAAAGGCTATGTTTCTCTTCTTCCAACTTAATTAACTTGTGGGGGAACTCGTCTCCTTTCACAATAGTACTTTCTGGATACCCCTTTGTGGGTACAATCTTTTGGGTTTCTTCTTAAGCTTTTTCCAACCTTTCTTGCTTCTTGTGTCAAACACAATCCAGCAAGTATTCCCTTGGCCTAGGTTCCTTTGTTGCGGCAGTGATAACACTGTTCCTGATTTTATTGTTCACCGGCTCCCTCCTCAAACGGTGTCTCCCATGTTCTAATGCTAGTCTGGCTATATCATTTACCCAAGGTGAACTGAAGATTTCCCCAAGCTTTGCTGCACTATCCACACACAAATTCAAAACTCCCGTCTAGCCCTGTAAATTCCTACATTTAGAAGCTCCGCATTTCAGTTTAATCACCAAGAGAGAGCTTTTGCATCCATTCATCATACTATTGTAGCTAATTTGGAAACTTTCCAAAGCAAAGGGACTTCAGAGATCCAGCTTGGTTCTCCTTTCCTTATTATATTTTGCCACTTTGGTTTCACTGAAAAACCTGCTAGTTCCTTTTAATTTTGACTTCCCCCTAGGCATTGTTTAATTTGGTTTATTTCAGGGCATCTATTCACAAAGTTTCACGTCTGTTTCACCTTTGTTCCTCTGCTCTACAGCCTTCATTTCTCAATGGCTCTGATACCTAATCTTGATTCTCCAAAAAAAATGCCAGTTCCTGACTTGTTTGTCTTTCTTGCTTTTATGTTACTTACCCAATTTGCTCAAAGTTCATGTTTATGGGAGGTTGGGAAAAGGAAAATTGAACTTGCCAATGCAGAATTCTTTTCCTTCCAAAGTTTACATTGTGAGATTTAATTATCTCCCAATGTAGATAGTGGTCCTTTGTCTTTATTTTTACCTGCACTGAAGATCTTTCACAAATGTTTTTCATTTATTTAAATCCAGAGCTTGCAGCTGGCTTGTCGCAGGATGGTAAGAGACAAGGATGGAATGCACCCATCACTGTCCAGCCAGGTCTGTATGCAAACTGAGCTCCACACTATATGTTTGACTCCTAATGCGTCCTCTCTCCAACTGAACAATTTAACAGTTACTCGCTTATAAAAGCGACCCCTCCATTCCTCCTCAATAAATATTGGCCTCATGAAATCTGCCCAAAAAACAGGGCGGCATGGTGGCTCAGTGGTTTGCGCTGCTGCCTCGGAGCACCAGGGACTCAGATTCGATTGGACCCTCACGTGATTGTTGGTATGACATTTTCCAATGTCTGTGCGGGTTTCCTCTGGGTGCTCTGGTTTCCTCTCATGGTCACAAAGAATTATCCAAAATTGCTAAATTGCCAAGGTGACCAGGGATGTGTAAGTTAGGTGGATAAGCCATGGGAAGTGTAAGGTTTTTGGGATAGGGTGGAGACGGGAATCCTGGCTGAGATGCTGTTCAGTGAGTCAGTACGGGCTCACTGGGCTGAATGACTTCCTTCTAAACTGTAGGGATTCAATGAATTCTAAAAACACACAAATGCCCTCACTCCCTGCCAAAAAAAACAAGCTGTTGTGGTCAGTTGCATTCAGGGACAGATTAACTGGATGAAAAATGTTGAAAGCAAAGTAAAAACATTGCAATATTTCAGCATTTTCAATATATAATTGCATCTCAAAAGGTTTCTGAAAACCATGTACTGTTTTTGAATATGAGCAAGACAAGTCCATTTTGTAGTTTTAATCTCTACTTTTGGTAAAAATACAACTAACTTTCAATATTGACGTTATGCGTCGTCATCAACTCTTCATTATGGTCTTCCAAGTCAGTAAATGTCAGGCTTGAATCACTTGACTCATCCTCAGACCATAAACATACAGCAACACTGAACAGCAAATGGCCAGAATTATAGAACAACTGGAATGCAAATGAAATGCTTCCAAAGCTGGTGTACTCGGAACAAGTAAATTTCTGAACTTGTTTTTGTTTAGCTTCAGCATATCTGTGGTACATATGGAACCCTGCAACACAGATGTGTTTATGGAAGAGAAATTAGGCAGTGAGTCAAGCCTGTGGAGTCTCAGATATATATCACATATTGACTTATTCCAGCAAACCAAGTCCTATATTCAACATTTACATGTTTTTAAATGTTGATTATAGAGGGTATTAGTTTAATGTGCCACATTGTAGCATCAGAACAAGAACCAAGTGCACTAAAGCCTGTGATTTAAAGGAATCTTAATAATCAGGAAATCAAAAATAAGTTTGCTATCAAGATTCCCATAAACTGCACCTTACACTAAAACAATACATTATAAACAAAAATTCTACGGTTATCGTCTCAAAATTAACCTGGTCATCCATCATTTTACCATTGCCTTAAGTTAAAGATCAGCAAAAAGTATATCATAGATTACTTAAAAATTACTTTTCAGGGTGGCTCGGGGAAATAAAGAGGTAAATTGACAGATTAGAGGTCGCAGCGCAATACAACTCGATCAGACAGGCTACTTGGATCAGTAGATCTTCCCTGTCAATCAATTTTGCAAGTTCATTAGTGAATTTCAGTATTGCTTCTTTGTGAAAATCACTCAGGTATGAATTAGCTCAACTATTAATTATAAACAAAGCTAGAAGACAGGATTGTGACGACCCACAGCTGTAATTTTGTTTTCTTGTCTTAGCAATTTATTCTTCAGTTGCTCTCTACTCTAGAGTTTCCAATGTTCTGGTCCAATAGTCAATTCCCATTAGAAGAGTGAGGAACTGCAATCTTGATACTTTTAACTGTAGGACATCTGATACCAACAGTTTAAAGAACATTTGTCACTGCTCAGGGTATCTTCAAAGTTCTGACTAAGTCTAGTAGAAAGAAATAGATGTTTTGATATATCTTTAAATGACATCTTAGATCGTTATGGCAAATCCAATTATTTTGTTAATCTGGTCCCGTTCATTTCCTCTTTCTGCTGTTTCATGTGTGTCCTAGAACATTGAACATAGAACATTACAGCACAGTACAGGCCCTTCAGCCCTCGATGTTGTGCCGACCTGTCATATCGATCTCAAGCCCATCTAACCTACACTATTCCATGTACGTCCATATGCTTATCCAATGACGACTTAAATGTACCTAAAGTTGGTGAATCTACTACCGTTGCAGGCAAAGCGTTCCATTCCCTTACTACTCTCTGAGTAAAGAAACTATCTCTGACATCTGTCCAATATCTTTCACCCCCCAATTTAAAGCTCGTGCTCCTCGTGCTCGCTGTCACCATCCTAGGAAAAAGACTCTCCCTATCCACCCTATCTAACCCTCTGATTATTTTATATGTTTCAATTAAGTCACTATACTTATTATCTTAGCCAACAATATTTGAACTGTTCAGCTGCAATGCACAAAGCACTACTTTATTATTGGCCAGTGAAACATCCATCTGTAGTCCAACCCGACGATAGGCACCGGGCCCTATACAACACTCAAATACCCAACCTGGAATAAGTTTTGAGAGATTACTTTAAGGTCTAGCGAGGGATCCTACTGCTTGGATTTAATGGTGCAACTGTTAAACAAATACCTGAATAACCATGACATCCATAAAGCAGTACACACTATAAAGGTGGTACAGAGGGCATTTTTAAGCAAAATTAGCTTAACATGAAAAGGCTGAAAATTCAGTTTCATGAAATTTTACAGCACACAGGGAGGCCATTCCACCTTTCGTGATTGTGCAAACTCTGCTGTTTTCATCTCTGTGCCTGTAAGTTAATCATGTTCTGTTTGAATTTAAGAATTAAAACAATATTCTTTGTGCATGACCAACAGACTTCTGATCTTTAAATGACATATAGTAATAGTTGCCATTATCTAAAAAGGAACATAGTTTGTGTAAACACAGGAAGTTTGGCAATTTCACATCTTTGTGGTTTGATGAACAAAGATATAGTTACCAACCCATTTGCAGAGAAGGGCAATTGTTGGTTTTAATATTTCCTAAAACAGGGCAAACATTACAAGAAGGATGATCACAAAAAAACAACCAGAGCAGAAAGGTTACTATTGTATTGAATGTTCTGAATGATTTACGGAATAGATGGATTCAAGCTGCGCGCTGAAGAATTAACAGCTGTTCAGAGTGAAATTATGCAGGAAAGCTGTGAACAGCCTTCAGAGCCAGCAAAGAACCAATACAGATTTCTGCATCATTAGTCTAAGTGGAAAATAACAATTACCTACACATTAAATTAGCATTGTCACCAGGTCCATTGAACCTAGTGGTACGAATATACAACATGGAAAAGAAAAATCAGTGATAGTTCTAAGAACCTCTTTTGTCTGCCCAATTCAAAGGATTGCCTTCACACCAAAAGTAGGACAGTTAGAAGTAGATGTTTCCGGTTGTTGTAATCTATCAAGTGTGTTAAGATCATGGTGATGTGGAATTGTCACATTTTACTGGGGTAAGCATACAGGAATTTAATGCACAAAAACTAAAAATTTTGCCAAAGTATGTCAAATCCCCAATCTACCTGTCAGATAACAGACACCATGGACCAGGTTTCTGTACTTAATCACTCTTTTATAATAAATAGAATCTAGCTACAGGTAAATAACTGAACTGCTGACATAATTTCACCAATTAAATCCTTAACTCCATTAAAACTTCCTTACATATACCTACAGACAGACGAAAAAAAGTGGTGCTTTGGGTGGAAGGGGAAAAACCAGCAAAGGCATTCAGTGGTCACAATCCTTAGGGTCAGCTGAGATTATCTTCCTGTTGGCTCGGACTGGCTGTACTTTGAATATTTTCAGCTCTTTACAGGAGGAACAGACAATTGGTACATTAATTGCATTAGCTGCAGGTTAAAGAAATAACTTAGAGCAACTTGGTGAGGAACGATAAACTGGCTTTCTTCAGGCTTTGTGTATTTTGCGACAGAAATGCAAACTACCTGCCCTCCACAGGTCGGAATGTTTCTTCCAGTGTCATTCTCTCACACACAAGCTGTTCAGCTACCCAAGAACTAACCACGTGGCTATTGGTAAAAAGTGCCCTTGTCATCTTCAGCTGGTCATAACTCCACAATCCAATCAGCAACTTGTCACTGATCGTAAACACATCCTGATACCAGTCCATTTGCAAACAGCGTCCCCAACTGGTTAAATAAAGCAGCTGTGTAATCACCACTTACAATGAGCCCCAGTAATTTTTTTTGAATAAAGACAATAATCTATTCCACAATCCTTCATTTTAAAATAGTTCTTTTCCTATTTCAGTCCATCGTTAAAAATGCAGAAAAATTAGAAAATCTGGTCTTCAGAGTCATAAATCTGCTCATCAGCTCTGGCTTCCAGCTCTTATCGCCTTCTTCTCCATAATATGCTGCTAGCTGACACAGTGTGTGAGCTTCATCCTGTTAGTACATAAACCTAACATCAGCAACTCCTTCTTGACTCACTGTGGCAACATAAATAAACTGGGTACTCATTGGTTCCAGGTTAAACTACAGGGAATCTGGGGGAGGTCTCACCCCCATACATGTAGCTACTGGCACATTGCTATACCCCAGTGGCCATGAACCTGATGCCCAGCTACAAGTAAACAGCCTCAAAGACTCATTAGGGTCTTAAGAGACAAGGCAGCCAAGGGAATAAACCCCACAGAAAATCTGGAACAGAGTTCCATAAGCAATAATCTGTCAGGCTAATTCTGGCATCAGCAGGTACTGCTTTAAACCTTGACTTTCCTTTGGGCAATACTAGTAATGCTGGGCAGCCGCCTCAAGCTGTTAGTTTTGTTAGTTAATAGCTAGTTAGTTTAGCAGTTAGGTGCTGTCCCACCATAGACTACTTGCTTCATTGGATTTTTGGAACTTAGAGTTTATCTCTGACAAGCAGATTGATCATCCATGTACCAGGCAAGACAAGCATAACAAATACGACACCAGCCTTCCACATTGCAAAATGGAACACAAAAATCTTTTGCCTTCATTTGTATTTCAGGTTATGCATTATTCCAGCAACATTTATTTGGGTAGTGCTACCTAACCAGGTTTGAGGTATTGAAATGTTTATCGCGATAATGAAACTTAAAATCAAAAGTCATATTGAATTTGAATGGTTAACTGTTTCTCTCTTACAGGTGCTGCCAGTCTTGAGCTTCTCCAAAGCTTTTTGTTTCGGATCTTTAGCACTGGTAGTACGCTGCTATGGTTTTAGTTAAAACTTTCAAATGGAAAGAATCTGTAAATGATCTTGAACATTGGCTAAGGCTATTTCCTTTGGCAGTTTAATTGTTCAATGTGGCAATGTCGTTGGGAAGAAAGCTTCCTAATGCACTATCTTGGAATCAAGTGGTCTTTGTAGTTTGTCTGGATGACTACATTTTGTTTTATCACGCCACAGGACACCAGCTTCGCTTTTTTGTCAATTTCCACCAATCCACTCCATATTTTGCAGAATGTAATCAGTTTATTTGTTTCCTTTCTTAGCTGTACAGATTCCCATTCCAATCTTTGATCAACGACGCAACACCTCTCAGGGTAATGTGTGCTGAAACAGGGCAGCGGCCCTCGCTCTATTGCGTCACACACAAGGCAGCTGTGATTGACAGAGAACTTATGAATCTCAGTGTGAAAATTGACATGAGTCAAGAAACCAGGTTTGCTGAAAATAATCCATTAAAGAGAAACACTACATGTTTTTTCATTCAGACATAAACTCAATAGGGAACAAAAAAGTACGGAGTGGGGTTTTCAGTTAAATATATGCTATTCATGATGCTTGAACCCTCCAACGAAGGAGCAGAAAAACTTTGTACTATTCACTTGTCAACAAACAATGCCCAGGTAACACAACACTCACCTCTATTCCAGATATCAAGAATCAGTGGTAAGATGCTTGATGTTACCATCAGCACAATTTCCAGTACAAGGGAATGTAATGTTCAAAGACTTCAAAGGAAGGGTGGGTTACTGATTGTACAGCTTGGCCATTGTGCATAGCGCATCAAGAAACTGGCATCGTTATTGAAAATTGAAAGAAGTTACTAGATAATAAAATGTGAGGCTGGATGAACACAGCAGGCCCAGCAGCATCTCAGGAGTACAAAAGCTGACGTTTCAGGCCTAAACCCTTCAGAGAGGGGGATGGGATGAGAGTTCTGGAATAAATAGGGAGAAAGGGGGAGGCGGACCGAAGATGGAGAGAAAAGAAGATAGGTGGGGAGGAGAGTAGAGGTGGGGAGGTAGGGAGGGGATAGGTCAGTCCAGGGAAGACGGACAGGTCAAGGTGGTGGGATGAGGTTAGTAGGTAGGAGATGGAGGTGCGGCTTGGGGTGGGAGGAAGGGATGGGTGAGAGGAAGAACAGGTTAGGGAGGCAGAGACAGGTTGGACTGGTTTTGGGATGCAGTGGGTGGAGGGGAAGAGCTGGGCTGGTTGTGTGGTGCAGTGGGGGGAGGGGACAAACTGGGCTGGTTTTGGGATGTGGTGGGGGAAGGGGAGATTTTGAAGCTGGTGAAGTCCACATTGATGCCACTGGGTTGCAGGGTTCCCAAGCGGAATATGAGTTGCTGTTCCTGCAGCCTTCGGGTGGCATCATTGTGGCACTGCAGGAGGCCCATGATGGACATGTCATCTAAAGAATGGGAGGGGGAGTGGAAATGGTTTGCGACTGGCAGTGCAGTTGTTTACTGCAAACTGAGCGGAGGTGCTCTGCAAAGCGGTCCCCAAGCCTCTGCTTGGTTTCCCCAATGTGGAGGAAGCCACACCGGGTACAATGGATACAGTAAACCACATTAGCAGATGTGCAGGTGAACCGCTGCTTAATATGGAAAGTCATCTTGGGCCCTGGGATAGGGGTGAGGGAGGAGGTGTGGGGGCAAGTGTAGCATTTCCTGCGGTTGCAGGGGAAGGTGCCGGGTGTGGTGGGGTCGGAGGGCAGTGTGGAGCGAACAAGGGAGTCACGGAGAGAGTGGTCTCTCCGGAAAGCAGACAGGGGTGGGGATGGAAAAATGTCTTGGGTGGTGGGGTCGGATTGTAGATGGCAGATTGATGATGCATTGTATCCGGAGGTTGGTGGGGTGGTGTGTGAGAACGAGGGGGATCCTCTTTGGGCGGTTGTGGCGGAGGTGGGGTGTGAGGGATGTGTTGCGGGAAATGCGGGAGATGCAGTCAAGGGCGTTCTCGAACACTGTGGGGGGATAGTTGCGGTCCTTGAAGAACTTGGACATCTGGGATGTGCGGGAGTGGAATGCCTCATCGTGGGAGCAGATGCGGCGGAGGCGGAGGAATTGGGAATAGGGGATGGAATTTTTGCAGGAGGGTGGGTGGGAGGAGGTGTATTCTAGGTAGCTGTGGGAGTTGGTGGGCTTGAAATGGACATCAGTTACAAGCTGGTTGCTGGTATACAGTAAAACGTTGTACCCGGTGTAGCTTCCTCTACATTGGGGAAACCAAGTGGAGGCTTGGGGACCGCTTTGCAGAACACCTCCGCTCGGCTCGCAATAAACAACTGCACCTCCCAGTCGCAAACCATTTCCACTCCCCCTCCCATTCTTTACAAGACATGTCCATCATGGGCATCCTGCAGTGACACAATGTTGCCACCCGAAGGTTGCAGGAACAGCAACTCATATTCCGCTTGGGAACCCTGCAACCCAATGGTATCAATGTGGACTTCACCAGCTTCAAAATCTCCCCTTCCCCCACCGCATTCCAAAACCAGCCAAGTTCGTCCCCTCCACCCACTGCATCCCAAAACCAGTCCAGCCTGTCTCTGCCTCCCTAACCGGTTCTTCCTCTCACCCATCCCTTCCTCCCACCCCAAGCCGCACCTCCATCTCCTACCTACTAACCTCATCCCATCTCCTTGACTTGTCCGTCTTCCCTGGACTGACCTATCCCCTTTCTACCTCCCTACCTCTACTCTCCTCTCCACCTATCTTCTTTTCTCTCCATCTTCAGTCCGCCTCCCCCTCTCTCCCTATTTATTCCAGAACCCTCACCCCATCCCCCTCTCTGATGAAGGGTCTAGGCCCGAAACATCAGCTTTTGTGCTCCTGAGATGCTGCTTGGCCTGCTGTGTTCATCCAGCCTCACATTTTATTATCTTGGATTCTCCAGCATCTGCAGTTCCCATTATCACAGAAGTTACTAGAGTTGTGTTGTTACAATAGTCTCAATGTAATCAACAGGTATTTTCAAAGCAGGCCATGCTACAAAGTGTCCGAAGATATCAGCAGTCACGCCACTAGCAATAGGTGGCTCCTCATCACCATTCTCTGAGCTATCACAGCAATATGACATTGCTACACACTGGGGAGTGGCCAAAGTCACCTTTCAACCAAGGAAGCTATCCCACTCTAAAAACAAAAGTCATTGTCAGGTCAACATTTGTCACATCACTGAAGTCACCCAGGATTTCTTCAACACCTTCAATCAGGTTCTTTTGGACAACATCCAATGCCACAGGACTGAGTCAAATTGGGATCATCAGCATGTCATGGTCTAAACCCCACACAGACTGTGCACAGGAAGAAAGATGGGGTAAGGGTGACAGGGATGAGCTGTGCTGAATGAAATACACAGGCAGTTAGTCTAATCAAGAGGACAGTTCTCATGAACTACAACAAGCCAACAGCAAGCAAAACCTAGATGGTCTCAGATTCCAGGATCAAGACTCAGCAGACTGTTTGGCATTTTGCAGCCGTCTCCAATTTGCTGCTGAATTAAAGGATACTGGAGCGATGTGTAAAGGAATAAAAAAGCAAAAGCAACAGGCCCAACAGCAATGAAATCAGTCCCATGAAGACAAAACAGGGATGATCATCACTAAGCCTAGCAGGAAGACTGAAAGGTGGGTGGAATCGTACTTTAAACAGCAGCAAACCAGCTCTCGGTGCCATTCCAGACTTAATGTAATGGAGGAGGTGAATACTGATCACAACGTTGTGAGATCAAAAAGGCCATTGGCAATCTTGTCACTTGTACAACTTTGGGAAATGATAGCATTCCACCTGAAATCATCATAAGTGAAAAATCAGCACTGCTGTAGTACCTCATTGAACTTTTGCCTCTTTTTTGGAAGGTAAGATTAGTGCCTCAAGTCATGAATGATGCAAATATAACCACATGCAGAATATAAAGGAGATCAGTGACAGTCAACAGTTACCAAGGTATCACCTTGTTCAGTATTGTGGGGAAAAGTGGCATTGCTCAGATGCAGCTGTTATGTCAAAGTTGAGAATGTGTGTGGACCAACTGTAAACTAACCAAAAACACAAAGCTTCACATGTACCAGACTTTGTTCATAATAGCGTCCTTTACAGTAGTGAAACATGGAAAATATATGCAAGCCAAAAAAATACAAAAGGCCAGCTTCCATCTATAGTACCTCAGAAAATTATTAAGCATATCCTCACAGGACAGCATGTTGAATATGACAGCACACCAACATGCAGATATGCCACCTCTGAATCAGAGGCCGAGTCACATTACCCAAATGGATGAGAGCTGCATTTCCAAAAGCACGATCCACAGTGAGTTTACTCATGGTAGAAGACCAACAGACCACCCACAATACAAGGCCATGTGCAAGCAAGATCTTGAGTTGACAGGGAACTGAGTTCATGCTGAGCAAGTCCTTGCTGCTGACTTAAATATCCGAAGCCAGGGAGTCAGGATGGACAAAAGGCCAACTGGCTGATAGCAGAGCTCAATGCGAGGAAACATTGGTTGACTTTGGGCCATTATGCATCTGGCGCAAATGAATAGCAAGGGGCTGCCACATACAAAATAGATACATACATACTTCAGCCACTGTACATGATGTTCAATCCAATAGTGGCATGCAGCTCTGACAGGCTCAGTCCATCTTTACTGGAGATAGACAGATACCAGAATTGTTAGCAGCAGCAAAGCTCTACTGAGATAGTGCTTTTAATTGGGTTGGTTCATTGGCATTAATCAGGAAAAAAATACACCGTTCATGCTGGTGACATCAAGTTAAGGTTTCTCATAGAATCCCTACAGTGCAGAAACAGGCCATTCAGTCCATCAAGTCTGCACTAAACCTCTGAAAAGCATCTGGTCCAGACCCAATTCCCTACAACCCTGCATTTCCCACGGCTAACCAATCTAGCCTGCACATTCCTGCGCACTATGGGCAATTTAGCAATGGCCAATCCACTTAGCCTGCACATCTTTGAACTATAGGAGGAAACCAGTGCACCTGGATGAAATCCACACAGGCACAGAACATGCCAACTCCACACAGACAGTTGCCTGACACTGGAATTGAATCTGGTCTCCAGCACTCTGAGGTAGCAGCGCTAACCACTGGGCCACAGTGCCGCCCACCCATCTATATAGACCAATCTACCAAAAGGCAATTTTTGATTATTATATCCCACAATTACAGCATGGTCTCCAGACCATTAGGAACCAACCACTGTTCCTCAGCAGTTACAATACCCTTCAATTTATGGAAGTGGATGCTGCCATCTGTACTTGGGATTCATAGAAAGAAGTCTGGGATAAGGGCATTGCTGAACATAGCCCAATGTTTCTTTTCCCTCCAAAATATGTCAAAAATAATAGTTGCAATATAATCAGCAAAAGCATTTGCTGCATTAATAAGTCTGCACAGTATTTAAAGCTGCAGATCAAAAATCTATTAAGTTCTGATAATTACTGCTCCTTTGTAAAAGCTGAAATCAAAAGATATTACCAGAAATACCCCAAAAAAGTTTCTTCCAGTTATACAATCTTAAAACAATGCAGTGACTTTCAAGCAAGATCAAGACAGATGGTAATGCAGGCACATATAAATTAATTTTGGATGGTGAGGCAATGTTAAAAAAGCCCCCACGTTAACACAGCTAGTGAAGCAGGTAATTTAATTATTTGACTGATTAATTAATTGACTGGGTTAAATAAAGAGAGTAACAGTTAGGATTGGCTCATTGAATGATCTCAAAGACAATAGTTAATAAACACTCATCTACAAAAGAAGAACCTATCTCAATGACTGGCTTGGATCCAATTTTGAAATCCCAAACAAAATTCCAATACTGATCTGGCCAGTAATGTTTCCCTTAAACGTTAAAATAATAATAACTGTACTTCATTTAATGATGAGATCGTGTTAAGTACTAAATAAAAAGCACATTAACAAACTCTCAATATTTCAGGAATTCTGAACTGGATATGTTAACATCTAGAGATAGACGAAGAGGCTGAAGAACTCCTGAGTGAGACAATGTACATTCTAAATATTGTTAACATTACTTCAGCAATATTAACACAAAATTTTGGAATATCTTTATTTATTAAAGCACAATGTGAACTTCAACTGAACAAACTATAAAAGGTGATTTTTTTTTAAAAAACAAGGTGACCAGGTTAACAGGTTGTAGAAGGAGCCAAATGTTGATATATCTGGGGAATGCCAGAAGTAGATCACAGGTAAAGTCTTTGGTTTCCTATTGGCTAAGAGGGGTTTAAAAACAAAAGGACAATAAGTTGGATCGGTGCTCCTTCAAGGTTACTGTTGACATGTTTTGAAGCATTTCCAGACAATAAACTAAGTTTATGCCATTAACAGGAATAATGAGATGGACACAGCTCTTTTCAGTATGCTAAGGAGAATAATAAACTGAAATTCAATTGTAAGCTTTATTTTATCATTTAGTGAATGAACAATAAAGCAGTTAATACATTTACAATTGATCTCACTCTACCAGTGTAGATGAATTGGACTTCTGGAAAGAGGGAGAAATGGTTTTAAGCATATACGACCAATGCTAAACGATGCACACAATGTGGGATATCTGAAAATTACCACTAGGCGATGTAAGTCAATATGGGGCAGCAAAAATAAACTTGATATGGGTAAAACAAACAGAAGTTAGAGAGAGATCACTCTTGCTGAGCCCAGGAATATCTGGAGTTCACCCAAAATTTATAATACAGCTTTTAGGACAAGGCTTTACAGAATAGTACAGGTCACAATACATTAACTTAACTATAAGGAACAACATGGATTCTGAATTGGGTTTAGACAACAGTTGTGCAAACAACATTAAACTCCAGCTAAGTTTTTAAAAAATGTTAAGTATGGATGGAAGGTTATCAGGATAAAGAAATGCAGTGTGGCCTAGTTTCTTCATGGTTTCATGTCAGAGTACCCAGCCATCATACTGTGATTTGGGACACTTTACAATATAATAGAACATTACGCTGGGGTTCTTTGATACATTTTGATGATAGTAGATGTGCCGTTGAAAATAAATATAGAATGGGCATATTTTGGTGTTACTTCAAATTCGGGTGGGTACTGTACCAGTACTTGTAATTACAATACATGCACATGCAATGGCTGTATTCTTATATATATCAAAAGCATCTTGAAAGTTAACCAATTTATAGGGTCTGAGCCTTTCTTTGGCCGTAAGTGAAAGTTTTGTTTGGTCCCAGTCCAACACTACAATAGCAGTTCTTAAAATAAAATTATTTCATGGTACATAGATGTCACTGGCTCAGCCAGCATTTGCTGCTCTTATCATCATTGAACTGAGAGACTTGCTAAACCCTTTCAGAAGGCAATTAAGAATCAATCACATTACTTTGGATCAGTATTCCCACTAAGTCATGCAATCTGATCAGCGTGCCTTTGGGTTCCTAGCATTTTCGGAAAATGCTCCCGACACATAGACCTTGGAAGTTCTACGTAGAAGAAAACAAAAATTAGACAGTATGTAGCAGTGGATCTGGAATCATGTGTCTGCTAGACCAAATGAAGATGCAGATTTCCTTTCTTAAAATGCTATTAGTGAATCAGATAGGTTTTATGACGATGGATGGTAGCTTCATGAGAGTTGTTTTCAACTCCAGAATTTATTAACTGAGTTTAAATTCCACGAGCTGCTAAAGTGGGAGTCAAATCCATGGCCCCAGGGAATTGGTGCACCCATCTGGATTATGCCTCCTCAACCATATCCCCAGTAGTATCCCTTCGCCTCATTTTGGACAGCAAAATGCAGGAGAACGTAGAATTTCAAGCAGACAGGTCAATTTTCTAAAACTCGAAGAATCTGACTGGGGCCTAAAGTTGATGACACAGGAAAAGTATTAAAAACCAAAGGCAAGGAAAAGACAAACAACAAGAATTATCAACAGGAAGAGGACTGATAAAGGCAGAGTGGTGGATGTGATCTATTTGGACTTCAATAAAGCGTTCCTCTTGGTAGAGTAATTAACAAGGTTCGATCACATGGAAAACAGGAAGAACTTGTCTTTTGAATACAGAACTGGCTTGAAGACAGAGGGTGACAGTGGAGGGTTGCTTTTCAGACTGGAGGCCTGTGGCCAGCAGTGTGCCATTAGAATAAGTGCTGAGTCCACTGTATTTTGTCATTTATATAAATGATCCGAATGTGAACATAGGAGGTATGGTTAGTAATTTTGCAGAAGACATCAAAATTGGAGGGGTTAGGGACAGCAAAGAAGTTTACCTCAGAGTAAAACGGAACCTTGATCAGATAGGCCAAAGGGCAAAGGAGTTGCAGATGGGAGTTTAATTTAGATAAATGTGAGGTCCTGCATTTTGGAAAGGCAAATCAGGGTAGGACCTATACACTTAATGGCAGAGTCCTGGGGAGTGTTACTGAACAAAGAGACCTTGGAGTGCAGGTTCATAGTTCCTTGAAAGTGGAGTCCCAGTTAGGCAGGGTAGTGAAAGAGGCATTTGTTACGCTTGCCTTTATTGGTCAATGCATTCAGTATATGAGTTGGGAGGTCATGTTGTGGCTGTACAGGACATTGGTTGGGCCACTTTTGGAATACTGCAAGCAATCCTGGTCTCCCTGTTATAGGAAAGGTGTTGTGAAACACAAAAGGGTTCAGAAGAGATTTACAAGGATTTTGCAGGTACGTAGGGTTTTGAGCTATAGACAGAGGCTGAAGAGGCTGGGGCTATTTTCCATGGAGCGTTGGAGACTGAGGAGTGATCTCATAGAGGCTTATAAAAATCATGAGGAGCTTCATAAGGTCTTTTTTCCTGGGGTGGGGGAGTCCAAAACTACAGGGCATAGATTTAAGGTGAAGGCAGAAAGATTTAAAAGGGACCTAAGGGGCAGCTTTTTTCATACAGAGGGTGGAGCATGTTTGGAACGAGCTGCCAGAGAAGTGGAGGAGGTGGGTATGCTTACAACATTTAAAAGGCATTTGGATTGGTACATGAGTAGCAATGATTTAGAGGGATATGGGCCAAATGTTGGCAAAGGGGTCTATGTTAATTTAGGATATCTGGCCAGCCTGGACAAGTTGGACTGAAGGGTCTGTTTCCATGCTGTATGGCTCTATGGCTCTATGACTTACAATTCAGCTGACAATTGGAAAATAAATCATTCCAGTTGAAGTTCATACAGCTAACTACTGTCACTGTTAGCAAACCAATAATGTTTTACATGTAATTAAATGACTTCTACAAGACTCATCCTGGGACTGAATGAATACAAATCTGTGTCAGTACCATTCTATCGGAAGCTGTGCTTTAGCTGCCCAAGGTTTTAGATTTTCCTGCTATAGACTTTTCCATTGCTATACCCCTCTGAAAAATATTTCTTGTGGATGTGAGTTTGCTCGCTGAGCTGGAAGGTTAGTTTTCAGACGTTTCGTCACCATTCTAGGTAACATCATCAGTGAGCCTCCAACGAAGCACTGGTGTCGGAGGCTCACTGATGATGTTACCTAGAATGGTGACAAAACGTCTGAAAACTAACCTTCCAGCTCAGCGAGCAAACTCACATCCAGAACCTCAACCTGAGCTACAAATCTTCTCAAAACTCGCTAATGTTTCTTGTTTTTCACCTCTGAATATCGTTGGGTCACCTGTCCTCATAGCTGCTTGTGTGACTAATTGTCAAATTTTGTCTGATTACTCTCACGTAAAGCATTTTACTAGTTTAAGATGCAACTTTTTGTTCCCTTCAAAATAGTGCTTTGTAGATACAATGACAGTAACATTGTATCTTCACGTTATGCAACATTGTACGGTTATTTGGAACGGAAATGAAATGAATGAAGAGGATTATTTGGTAACAAGCCTTATTTTTGTAACAAAGAACGTAAGTTGGAAAATGGTGTGTGTATATATATTTTTATATATATATCAAAGCTGCAGCTTGCATAAAACAAACAGCTGTAATTTATAAAGATTCAGTTCCGAGTAACATTCATTATGGAACCACTACAGAGCAACTGCGCACAGGCAGACATTCCTTCTGCACAGATAAAAGTGGGTAATCTATTTTAAATGTGAACTGTCTCCAGATTCATGAATGTGGGTGGACAGCAGTCATTCTTGGTTTTAAAATACTTTTCAATGCCATGCGGCTGTTTCAGTTTCAGTTACTCTTGCAGGTTCCCTGCAGGGCTGAGTTAATATTTAACTGTTAACTCCTATTTTAACTTGTGGAATCAAGTCGCAGAAATGACCTAGACCTGAATTGTTCCCTCTCAACTTGTGCAAAGCTTCACACTAGTGTTGGACATAAGAAGAGACATCTTGAAAATAAAACGAAAGGAGGTGATAATTCAGAGGTTTTTTTGAAAAACGAGTCATTAATAATTGACAGAAGGTCATAGACTCATCGATACATTGTGGAGTATGTGTACACTGAACAGCATCTAATTTTTTTTTAAAAAGTCTTCTTTTAATTCAATCTCAGTCTTATTTGTGTCAAAAAGTAGTGATATACAAGAACTATCACGCAAGGAAGGGAGTTTAAGTAAGGAAGGAAGGAAGGAAGGATGTTGTATTCAGTCTGTAAAATCCATTTTCAGGATTGTTGTGAACTTGCTCTTGCTGGGAAATCCCAGACTGACCCAAACTCGAATCATGTCACAGAACATAGTTCACATTAAAAATAATCATAGCTTGATCATTGTGTAAATTTACATAATCTATGAACTGTGCAGACCATTGTTGAGACCAGAGGATCACTAGTTCCTCAGTTCAAGTCCTGCAAGATTTGCCATTTTCTTCAGCTTTTGAGTGGTGATTACAGAGAGAATGAAAACCATCAAAAAGATGATACAGAATTGAAAAGAAATGATTAGGAAATCACAGGGCCATATAAAGGTAAAGTTGCCACAGTCCAACTGGACTATAGAGCTACTCTGTCATGAGACAGAGATGACTGGTGGTATTTAAACTAAGCCTCATGCAAGTGGGGGGAGGTTGAGGAGGACAGGCCTTCATAGTAACCTCAGTCAGTGCAGGAATTGAATCCATGCTGCTAGCATCACAGCACACTGCAAACCAGTCCACTGAGCTAACCAACCTGTACTGCCTGAGAGATGAGAAATATGTGAGAAATTGAACAAATGGTGACCTAAAGTGACTACAGGAAGCACAAGGTGAAAGGAGATTAAAGCATTCGACAAATTGGGATCAAGATCATTAAAACATCACAGCTGTATCCATCACATAACAGATTTCAGTTTTAAATAGAATGATCAACTGTTAAACTGTTTTAAAATGATCTATCAGGTCTACAAAAGAAGTGCTGACCAACTAACAATCAAATCCACTTCTGTTCCAAAGGAAAGCAAAAATGTAAAGGTGTTACAAACATCTGATCTTTGGCGAAACCTTTTTAGCCTCTAGGAACCAAGCCTGACTGAAACTGTCCCAAAAAGTTGACAACTTTGAAAGCTGGCTGGTGTAAGAAAATAAGGGATCATTTAAACCGCAATGCAAAAACAAAACATTGAAAATTATAGTGTTCAAAATGACAGGCATATAAAAATGCCAAGGGGGATCAAAAGTAAACCTTTGAACTATAATAAAAACAACAAAGTGATAACAGCCTAGTCAGGCCACTAGAATGTGTAATTAACTGTTTTATGTTTGTACCAGTCATGAACATAAGATGGTAAATCAGTTTTAAAACACAGCCAACTACTTATTGAAAAACAAACCTTGCAGTAACAATACACAATGTGAATACTGCAATAAATTTTAATTGAGAGGGCAAGTAGTTTAAAACCCAACTGGTTTAAAATTCTTTAATCTACACTCAATTATAATAGAAGCATTGAGTACAATGGGAAAATAGTATTAGAAGAACCTAACAAAGAAAACATATGTGGCCACAGGCTAAGCAAATAGGCCCAACATAAACAGATTCTGCAAGCAAGGCTGATGGAATGTGAAGAGGCCAAGGTTATCACAGGGCAAAAACAAACAAGGATCTGTCCAGACTTGTACTACATATTGAACAATGGGAGAATCATTACGGTGTAAAACTCATTCAGAGGTACTCGGTCAAAACAATTGGGAGAGACATTATGTTTGTGTACTCACCAGTTTCTGCTGGACCCCTTGGTAACATGAAATAATTCATATCTTCGAAAGGGGATGGGTACACTTGGCCTAACCTCAATGGGTGATATGACACCAATGGCTGAAGTCAGAGAACTTTCAAGAAGGGCTCAGAAAAGGCAGTGATTCCTTCAGCGAAAACTTAGTCAGCAAAGACAAAGTGTAGTGAATGGAACCACGGCCATGAGATTTTAAGATTCTTGACTGGCCCAGATTAACAACCCCAATCAGGGAACTCTGGCTGACAGATATGAACAGGTGATTAGGAAGCACCATTTGGACAGAGATACTGACTCTTCTTTGGTTGTGAAAAAATATAACCAGGTGATGAGAATCTCCTCAGTTCAGGCAAGAAAGAAATATGAACAGGTGATTTAGAAGGTCTCCTGAGTCCAGGGACTGGCTTTGAGCTGGCTGATCACAGCCCACGTACAGTGCACATGTAAAT
Organism: Stegostoma tigrinum; assembly: GCF_030684315.1. NCBI lineage: Eukaryota > Metazoa > Chordata > Chondrichthyes > Orectolobiformes > Stegostomatidae > Stegostoma > Stegostoma tigrinum. The sequence goes on along the minus strand of NC_081378.1, from coordinate 22,292,066 downwards.
AAAGGGTGACCTGGTGATGGATACCAGCCTCTGTACTGTTATTTCCCATGGTGAGATCCTCCAGCATACTACCAAGACCCCGAGTACTCATGGAACTCAGCGAATTGGATCCAGCAGCCCAATCAAGTTCAACACAGTGGGTTAGTATGTGCGTTTTCAGGCAGTCAGCTTAATTTTGGAAAGTTAACCTAATTTATATACAAGGTATTTTCTTTAGCTTGCAAGGCTTTTAAGCAAACTAATTTTGAACCACAGTCCTTTGTTTGCTTCATACAGTAAGATCACCTGGATAAACACATTGAAGTGAGTAATAAACTGATTGAAATGTCACAGGCAATAGATATTGCATTTTCTTCCCATCGTGTAAAAGCAAATGACGTTAATTTACTGACAGGAAGAGAAGTTCCTTTACCCTTTGGATCAGAACTCAAACTGGGTTCCAAGAATTTGCATTGCTTGATTTGTATCCATTATCCTGGTTATGGAGTCATTGTCTCATGAGAAACCACATTTAATGTAAACACTCACATGGGTAGGAGGGCTGAGACAGACAGCAAGAGAGAAAGAAAGGGAGTGCACGCAGGCAGGATAGGGCAAGAGAGGCAGCAAATTGGAAAATAGATAAAGATGACAGCAAGTACACAAACATTAATTTTATGTTAGTCTCTCAAACTGAATAGGTGAATAGCATTAGTTAAGTGTACATGCTCTGTGAAACCAGTTTGTTGTTTAGCTTAGATAAAAGGTGTGCACTCACAATCTGAGACCTCATCAATCAATGTCTCATATTCATACAACCTTTCACTACTTTTGAACTACGCATGTCAGAAAACAATTTGTAGAAATTGCACGAAGGTTGGTGTTTATATCTAATAAAATACCTCTTCAGTTTTTGGGCATTGGAAACATCAGAGTCTGGCTACAGGTCTTTATCGATATAATGGCTAAAATTCATATAAACAAAATTTTTCCATTCCAATATTGTCTAGATTATGAACACAAATTATCTGAAATGTAAAACTCTCAAATGTGGACAGATTTACCAGATGACATTGAACCATGAGTTGATTGTCCAACCTGCCTAAATTTAAGATTAGGCAAAATTATTGGATTCCTGTGTCTGTCTTAATAAGCAATATTAGACATCATGCCATCTCTTAATTAATGTGTGTTATGCTAATCTACACCAACATTTATACATATAATTCTTGATACACTTTTTAGGCTATCAATAGGACCTAATTATTTTCCAGACCTGATTGGCTGATTGATTTATTATCGCATGTAGCAAAGTACAGTGAAAAGCTTTGTTTACGAGCAGTACAAGTAGGTCATTCTAAGTAAGGATATACAGGCCAATGGTTGTAAAAAAACCTTAGAGGCATACAGATTACATTGCACAGAACGTGCCGTAGGTGAGATCAATGTTAGGAAGATCAGGAAGAAAACAGAAGTTGCTGGAAAAGCTCAACAGGTCTGGCAGCATCTGTGCAGGAAAAATCAGAGCTAACGTTTCGGGTCCAGTGAGCCTTCCTCAGAACTAGGAAGATCAGCACTATTTGAGGCTAAAGATTCCATTCATCAATCTAATAGCAGCCGTGAAGAAATTGCTCCTGAACCTGCTGAATCTTCTGCCCAATGGAAGAGGTTGTCGGAAATCATCACCAGGGTGCAAAAGGCCTTTGATGATGTTGGCAACTTTTTCACAGCAACAAACTATGTAGATGGAGTCCATGGATGGAAGGTTAGTTTCTGTGATGGTCTGGACAACAGACACAACCTTCTCACAGTCCTGGGCAGAGCATATGCCATACCAGGCCATTATGTACCTGGACAGTGTGCTTTCAATGGTTGATCAAAACTAGGAAGTTTAATCAATGTCTTCAAACATTTCAAAATTACTTTGGCATAAGTAAAGGCATGACAACATTTGTCACACTGTCCTAGCAGTTTCTTTGTCCTTCCTTTCCTTTTCTCCCTCCTTCTCTCTCCCTCTGTAGTAATTCTAGTCCCCCCTCACCCTTTTTAACTGCCTAAGGAGTCCAGAAGGAGCTGGGCCGTGACTGGGAGCCACGTGGCAGGAGCTGAAAACCCATGGTTGTGTCCCACAGCGAAAGCGGATCGAGTATGGGTCAGAGCAATGGCTACAGGTCCAGAGTGAGCCGGCCAGGCAGCAGTGGCAGGGAGATCGGGACAGCGAGGCAGTGGCAGGGAGATTGGGACAGCGAGGCAGACCAGACCGGGTGGCTGGCGGCAGCATGGCATGGGCTGGAAAGCCTGAAGCAGGACTCGAGCGGAGCTATGGCGAGGGTTGGAAATCCCTAAGGGAGACTGGAGAGGTGGAAAGGAATGTTGGACTCTCAACTTATTTTTTCTTCTTATCTTATTCCAAGTTAATGCGAATTGCACCATGTAATTATGATGAAGGTACACACTGTTCACTGATTTTTTTTACATTGAATCATTCATTTATTGTCATGTGTAGTCAATCATTATGATGGGATTAGGTGCCAGCAGCCCTCCTGCATCCCATTCAAGTGGCCATTCTGCATTCAAACATCAAAGACAACGCATATTATTAGCAAATAAAGATCCAAAGGAGCTGTGGATGCTAGAAATTAGAAAGAAAAATAGAAATTGCTGGGAAAGCTCAGCAGGACTAGCAGCATCTGTGGAGAGAAATCAGAGTTAATGTTTCAGGTCTATTGATCCTTCCACAGAAATTGTTCTGGAGGGTCACCTGACCTGAAATGTTAACTCAGATTTCTCTTCACAGGTGCACCAGACCTGCTGAGCTCTTCCAGCAATTTTTGTTTTTGCATACTACTGGCAGTTTGACTGTTGGTAGAATTAAGCTCTTTATTTATTCCCAGCCCAATCTGCAATGATAATCAGCAAGTGCAAATGGATCACTTATCTTATCTTCAACAGTTCTACACTTCAAACCAGAACGAGTTGTTGATAATCAAAATTGATTTAGGAATAACTGTCATCTTGGTTTGTTCAAATAACTGAGAAAGTTTTTTAAAAAATGAGATCCTCCAAAATAAGACATAGTAAGAACTGCCGATGCTGGAGTCAGAGATAACACAGCGTGGAGCTGGAGAAACACAGCAGGTCAAGGCAGCATCATAGGAGCCGGAAAGCTGATGTTTCCGGTTGGGAGCCTTCTTCAGAAAAAGTGAAGAATCGAAATGAAAAAATTTTTTCTGAAGAAGGGTCCCGGCCCGAAACATCAACTTTCCTACTCCTCTGATGCTGCTTGGCCTGCAGTGCTCCTCCAGCTCCACACTGTTATCCCAGATCCTCCAAAATAATGTTCTTTATCAAGACTAGTTTGACAAGCTAATTGTAATGTGCAAAGTGGTTTTCCCAAATGCACTCCACACTATCTCTAATGGATTTTTTAAAAACATTTTAGGACCAATTAGTATTGGACATGCTGTTGCTGTTGCCAAAACTTCATTGCTTCCATAAATCAGTCCTATTTTCCTTATTTGTTTATTCCCCTGCTCTGTACTGCATGATTACTGTAATTAAGTCTAAAACGGAGAGCCCGTAGAAGACAGATGTCATACCCTGTTATGTAGCAGCGTACAAACTGCATTCCTGCCTATTTTCTTAAGCATATTTGCATTAGCCTTTATTCAAGTTTGACTTTTTTCTCCATTTCCATGACTTCTTTTCTCAGCAACTATTCGAATGCGAAATAAAATTAGATGAGTTAAATCAACAGAACAGAGACCTCTCCTTCCCTCAAAACTGTAATTTCCATTTTTGAGAACTACAGCAAACTACAATCAATTTGAGCATCTATGGAAAATTCATGAACATTTGGAAAATCAAATCTCTTGTAAGTGATCAAAATCAATAGTCTTTATTTTTTGGATAAAATACGCCACCTTCAACTCACAACAGCAGAACATCTCAAAAAATTGTTTACTCCTTCACTGAAAGAAAAAAATCTTTTTATAATACATTTCCATGTGCAATAATAGGAAGTTTACCCCATAATATTCACCATCAGGCTGCAGAAGTTCAAAAACATTGAGAGACAGGAAGAAAGAAGGAATGAAATATATTCTGTGACAGCAGCTAGCAACATTCAGTATCTAGGTCAAAAGGAACATTCACAATGGGCAAGAAATCACTGTAATTAATAAAATCTGCCATTAATCATTACATTCCACACTAGTGGTTCAGATATTTTGATGGGGATTGAGAAAGCTGACGGAGGCATTGTTCTTCTAGCCACAATAGAGAGTCAAATACCAGAAAAATATACAAGTATTTTAAAATCAGGAGCAACAAGCAAATTTAAATCAGTAACAGCTATTAGATTAAGATTCACGAAAGGAGGATTGACATATCGGTTCTTATGCGTTTGAAATTCTTATGATCTTTTTCTAGTTGACTAGAATGACTTCACATTAAGAATTAAGACAGTAAGGTTGTTTACTGGTTTAACATTTTTGTTTGTTCATGTGGCATCATTGGCTGGGTCAACATTTATTTTGCATCATTACCCTTGAGAAGGTGGTGTTGAGCTGACTTCTTGAATGGCTGCAGTCAATTTTCTGTTGGTAGACCCACACTTAGGGAAGGAGTTCCAGAATTTTGACTCAGCGACACTGAAGGAATGAATGGAGATGTATTTCCAAGTCAAGGTGGTGAAAAACTTGGAGAGAAACTTGCAGGTGATGATGTTCCCACGTATGTCACCCTTGTCTTTCTAGATAGTAGTGATCATGGGTTTGGAAGATGCTATCTAAGCAGCCTTGCTGAACGTCTGCAGTGCATCTTGTAACTATTCAGTGTCATGGGGTGGGGGTGTTGAATGTTTGTGGATGGGGTGCCAATCAAGCAAGCCACTTTGACCTGGATAGTGTCAAGCTTGAGTGTTGTTGGTGTTGCACTCATCCAGGCAATTAGGAAGTATTCCATCACACCAGACTTGTGCCTCATAAACAGTAGACAGGCTGTGGGGTGCCAGGAAGCGAGTCATTGCTGTAGGGCTTCCAGCCTTTGACTTGCTCACATGGCCACAGAATTTGTACAGCTAGAACAGTTCAGTTTATGGTCAGTGGTGGCCCCAAGGTGTTTATAGAAGGGAATTCAATAATGGCAATGTCATTGAATGTCAGGGAGTGGGCAGTCTCTCTCTTGCTGGAGATGTTCAATGTTTGCCAATTGTATTTCATAAATCTGACCTGCCAATAGTCAGCCCAAGCTTGGATATTTTCCAGGTCTTGCTGCATTTGGACACAGTATCGGAGGAGTCGTGAATGGTGAATGTTATGCAGTCATCAGCGCACATCCCCATTGCTGACCTTACAATGGACAGAAGGTCACTGATGAAGCAACTTAAAATGGTTGGACCTAGGAAGCTACCCTGAGGGACTACTGCAGAGATGTCCTAGAGCTGATTCAGCTGACCTCCAACAATCACAACCAGGTATGACTCCAACTAGAGGAAAGCACCACCCCACCCCCGCCTGCCCCACAGAGTTACACTGACATCAAGACATCAAGATAGACCTCACTGGTATCCCTACACAATTCTGCCACTTTTCTTGCAATAACCAACATCATGCAAACTCGTATAAGATTCTGTCCAATGTATTTAAATACTTGTATACACCGCATATCATTTGCAATGGGCAGAAACTTATAGGAGCCTGAGTGCCCTGAACAATGGTGAGATTTGTGGCAGAATTGGAAGAGAAATCTGCCAAGATCCAACCTGACATCAAGAGTATCTAGGCCTTTTTATATGCTTTTGATAAGCAGTGTGATAAGTTTCTCACTAGACAATGGTGAGTTGCCAAATTAAGGGTGATTATTTCTTGTTAAATGCCAATGGAGGTGATTAATAGAAGCATTTTAAACAAAAACGTGGAAAGTGAAACTGTGCTCTGGCAAGGAAAGCCAATTATCAAACTAGAACAATTACAGGCAAAGTACAATTACAGCCATAATCTGGAAATCCAAATAGTCTCAGAAATTAAAGAAAGCCCAAACATACCCATCTCAATGGATTATCTTTATCTTAAAAACAAAGATGCAAGGGAATCCAACACATCAGAAGCACAAAAAGCAGAGCAAAAAAAACCCAAGAAGTTTGTATATACATTTGGAACAAATGGTGGAAGAACTGGGTATTGAACTATTTGGGATCCTAAAACAGTGGGAACAGCACCAACGTAACAGAAAAGGGTGAGCTACCTACTTCAACATCATTTTGAAAACAAAAGTCACAGGAAAGGTTGAAGCAGGAGAAAGGCCCGATGCATTTTATAAATTGTTCATCACACTTGCTATGGTAACTGATCTTCATTGAAGAGGAGTTATCTAGATTTAGCAGAGACTGTTTATTCATATTAGACAGAATTGGAAGCATGATATATGTGCATATATTCCCCTGTGTTTTCATACTGACCCAAAGATAGAATTAATATGTTCTGAACAATTCTCTACAGATTATTCAATCTAATGAAAGGAGAATTTTTAGTGCAAACTATTCTTCAACACAGTAAACTCTAACTGTAAATAGTATAGTTCCACCACAATCTTTATCACAAAGAACAACTTGGCTAAGTTTCAATGCCAGCACAGTATCCTTTGGCAGCAGCCAGACTAGCAATATAGTTTAAGTACAAAGATCTGCCATACTCATACAACTGTGACAAGGATATAGTTGCATTTATAGCTGCACAGTCAAGGTGATTCAAAAACCTTATGCAGATGCCATTGCTGGTCCAACAAAGTTGCTTGTTAGACTTGAACACATCAAAGTAAGTCAGTATAAGAGATGTACAGGAAATTTTAAACAGTTTGAAGTAGCTAAGGATCACTAATGATGAGGGGTCTCTGATGAGGGTCTAACTGCGTGGCCTAGTGTTGTGGCTTTCTGTACAGTTCTAGGGGAAGAGGATGTTTCATCTGTGCACCACCCCACCCAGCCAGTGTAACTGGTGCACTCTTCTCTCTACTACTGCGGAGTCAGTCTATGATGAAGGGTCTAGGCCCGAAACGTCAGCTTTTGTGCTCCTGAGATGCTGCTTGGCCTCAACACTAGGCCACGCAGTTAGTCCAAAACTGCCACTGGATCAGTGCAGTCTCGGCCACCTGGGGAAATACACAGTAATTTAGGAAGCACGTCAATGACCACCTCCACTCCGCCAGTGTAACTGGTGCACTCTTCTCTCTACTACTGCGGAGTCAGTCTATGATGAAGGGTCTAGGCCCGAAACGTCAGCTTTTGTGCTCCTGAGATGCTGCTTGGCCTGCTGTGTTCATCCAGCCTCACATTTTATTATCTAAGGATCACTAAAGTTACTTTTTACAGCAAATTTAAAGGCCCAGTTAATTATTCCTGTGCTTTTAAAGCTTTAGCCTGAGCCATCAAAAAGCACATTTTAGATAGAATGAATCAAGTTCCACTTTGAAATATCCCAGGTAAAAATGGAGAACAATCTTATTTTTAGTTGAAAAACAACTAAATCTGAAGATAGCTGGTGACCAATGAAAAGATGTAGTGAGGCCAAATTACATCCCACAACTATTTAAACAATTCACAGGTGTGGAGAATGGATCATTGAATATATTTAGGGCTGAGTTAGACAAACATTTTTAATTGACAAAAGAGTTGTGGGGACCATGAGTCTTTTGGATGGCAGATGGGCTAAATTACCTCAAGCTATCTGCACGTTTTAGGACTGGAGATAATACGACTCAATAAAAGAAGTCATTTTCCTATTTTCCAGATCCAAATCTGCAATTTTTCTTTTACAAACTATTATTGCTTTTCAATCTGGGAACTGGACACTTCAGGAAGAAAATAGGAATAATTCTCATTTTAATAAATTGCTACAAATGAGTCAGGCTACATGATACATTTACTTATCAAATATTGACAAACTATTTGTTAGGTCGAAACATTGTGATGGATCTAACTTTTTGTGGTTAAGCGAGAGAGCTCTTCGTCACAAGACCTAGCAAGTTTTCTCATCATGTCTTACCAAATACATCTCATTTATTACCTATCCCTCATCAGATTCTGTCTCCATTTTACAACCTGTAGTGCCCAGGACAACTCACTACGCAGCAATATCCTCAAATTGACTGGCATTATCTTTAAAAGGCTGTAGTGCACCTGCTCAAGTAAAGTCAGTCCAGAGCTGTCCTGCACAATCCCTGACGTTTGCCCAGGAGATGAAAGAGAAGGGAAATTTGCTGCCTCACTTAGGGTAGAGACCTGGAGGTCCTGCTGGGTGGGGTGGTGCACAGATGAAACATCCTCTTCCCCTAGAACTGTACAGAAAGCCACAACACTAGGCCACGCAGTTAGTCCAAAACTGCCACTGGATCAGTGCAGTCTCGGCCACCTGGGGAAATACACAGTAATTTAGGAAGCACGTCAATGACCACCTCCACTCCGCCAGTGTAACTGGTGCACTCTTCTCTCTACTACTGCGGAGTCAGTCTATCTCTGCCACTGTATCCATCTCAGACCAAGGTACATGTTCTACTACTCTCACCATCACCTACAAATCTTCCCTCACTTGGTTTCAACCAACCCAAACCCTGACACAACTAACTATGCACATCTTCTGTGCTTGGGACACCTCACCAGTACCAAACAGTTGTGCCACCTAGAAATAAATCAGCTCTCTCATTCCAGTAGGACAACAATCCTCAACAGGGCAGTGAAGAGTCAGGATGGATGGTTGCCTGCCCAACATTTGGCTTCTGCCTCATATGGGAGAACATCCCTGACTCTGACCACCTTAAGCTGCTGACTGACTATGTCCAAGACCCGGGACTGGTATCAAAGGCTGCCCTCAACTTATATTAGAACATTGTGCATTACAGTAAACATTCAGACTGGGGGATTTCTGAATTTCTAAATGTTCATTTTGCTACATGCACTGTAACTTGGGGAAATCCTGCAATCAGTCTTTGTCATTCGTTATTTTCACAAAATCTGAATACTATTTGCTCAGCAAGAAAAAAGGTTTAACTGGAATCTATACAAGAAGTCAATACACAAATGTGTTGGAAAATGTCAGAGAATTTCTGCCACATCACTTGGAAGTCAAATGACTCAATTGAAAACAAATGTAAAAACTAGCAATAGCTCACTTTAATTTAAAGAGTATAAATAAATTATTTGTAAAACATATACAAGTCTTACGACCAGATTAACAAGCAATAAACAATCAAATTACAATCGCAGCTAACAAAAACGCATTGGCAGATTGATGAAGGGTCTAGGCCCGAAACGTCAGCTTTTGTGCTCCTGAGACGCTGCTTGGCCTGCTGTGCTCATCCAGCTCCACACTTTATTATCTTATATTACATTGGCAGATTTGCTGGGCTGGGGCAATGTAACAACAATGATAAAGACAACTTCCATGACTCAAGATCAATTTCTGTGCACCTTACAAAACATAAACCTTTGGAAGAGGAAAATACACTTCCATCAAATACTGAAGAACAGATATGAATGTTGTGGGATGTTTTAAGCAACAAAGTGATCCTGGAGTGTATTTTACCTTCTTCAGTTCAGGGTATTATGTGTTACTCATATCATTAGAAACAGATGTGCGAGACATTTTGGGTAGAAAATGCTGCTTTTGTCATTTAAAATTGATTAGAGAGATTCAAAGGGAAATACGGTGTTGCGTCTTTTTGGGTGTGGTATTTAACTTCTTAAAGCAGGAACCTGAGTCAATTGTGACGGAAGTTAATAGCAGCTCCAGTTCTTGAGCAATTAATCTCCAATTGCAAAGTAAGGAGCTCAAGGTGCATGGTTATTTTTCAGTTCAGCACAACTCAGGCACTATGAATTGCCTAATTCCAAGCCGCTTGGCATGATGCACTGTTACCCAAAAGTGAAGTAATACTTGTGGCATCTACAGAAACAGCAGTAAGTATTACCCACTGATATCACATTACATACTGGCTGCATTGCTTGCCAAAATAGGTGAAAACATTTCCTCCTGGAATTAACTTCTGGATTTCACATCCATAACCCTAAATCCACAGTACGGGTACCAGAGTTCCAAGAATCAATATGCGTTCTTTCCATACGGTTTAGAACCAGGCATTTAATTAGGTAATTCACTTTACCCAATGCCAGGAAGTGTGGGGCTCAGGTAACAATCCAGAAGATCACAGTCGGCAGGTGTCATCCAAGAGAAAAGAGCAACAGTGATTACTAACATAGAAACATAGGAGATAGCAGGATTAGCCATTCAATCCCTTGAGCCAGTTCCCCTATTCAGCACGAGTCATGGCTGATCATTGAAGTCAATATCCTAAACCTGCCCTCCCCCAACATCCCTTGATCCTTTTAGTTCCAAGGGCTATAAATACTTCCTTTAAAACACAATGTTTTGGCCACAACCTCTTCCTGTGGAAGTGAATTCCATGGGGTGAATTATCTGGGTGGAGAAATTTCTAATCTCTGTTATAAAAGATTTACCCCTTATTGTTAAACTGCAAGCCCTTGATTCTACAATCCCCCATCATCAGGGGCATCTTCTTGCATCTAACCTGTGTAGCCCTGTTAGAATTTTGTAGGTTTCAATGAGATCCCCCTCATTCTTTTAAATGAATGCAACCCTAATCAACTCAATCTTTCCTCATACATCAATCTGTAATTCCAAAAATCACTTTGGTACACCTTCCATGCAACTCCTGTATAGCAAGAACATCCCTTCTCACATTGGGAGACAAAAACTACACATAATATTTTAGTGTGGTTTCACTAATGTCCTGTATAATTTCAGCAAGACGCCCTCATTCCTGTACTCAAATCCTCTCACTATGAAAGCCGACATACAGTTTTTGCCTTTTTTACTGCCTGCTGCACCTGCGTGCTTAGTTTCAGAGAAGAGTGCATGAGGACATCCAAATATCATTGCACATTCCCCTTACCCAATTTAGTCATTCAAATAATAATCTGCCTCCCCAGTTTTGCTACCAAAAGTGAATAACCTCCATTTATTCACATTACACTGCTTCTGCCAAGCATTTTCCCACTCATTCACCCTGTCCAAATCACATCCTCTTCACAGCTCACCCTTCCACCCAGCTTTGTATCATTTCACATTTTGAGATATTACATTTAGTTCCCTCATACAAATCATCCACATCGACTGTGAATAGCTGGAGTCCTAGTACTGATCCCTGCCGTTTCCAGCAATCATTGCCTGCCATTCAGAAAAAATATATCCATTTATTCTTAATCTGTTTCCTGTCTGCTAATCCATGTTCTATCCATCTCAATGCATACCACCAATCTCATGTGCTTTTGAAGCACTGCAGACAGTGTGAATCATCTGGGCCATGCCATTAAAACTGCTAAGAGCAGGATTCATTCAGTAAAGCCATTAAGAAAACAACAACTCTGCTTTCTCTCCACAGATGCTGCCAGACCCACTGAATTTCTCCAGCAATTTCTGTTCCTGTTTTGGATTTCGAGCACCCACAATTTTTTTTTTGCTAAGAAAACAAGAAACATTTATTAGGCCATGGAAAAAGCTAGAATCATTCATTGTTCTCATAAAAATGCGGTACGGTGGCTCAGTGGTTAGCACTGCAGTCTCACAGCGCCAGGGACCCGGGTTCAATTCCAGCCTCGGGTAACTGTCTGTGTGGAGTTTGCACATTCTCCCAGTGTCTGCGTGGGTTTCCTCCGGGTGCTCCGGTTTCCTCCCACAGCCCAAAGATGTGCAGGTTAGGTGGATTGGTCATGCTAAATTGCCCGTAGTGTTCAGGGGTGTGTGGGTTATAGGGGGATGGGACTGGGTCTGGGTGGGATGCTTCAATGGGTGGAGTGGACTTGTTGGGCCGAAGGGCTTGTTTCCACACTGTAGGGGAATCTAATCTAAAAGAAAAGCAAGAGTCATTCATCATCTCCTGTACTGCAGTATTAAGAAGCATCGTTGTAATGCAGAAGTACAAGAATAGAGCAACACTGAATTAGTTTGAAAGGCTTTCAATTTTACAGGAAAATAAATACACATACTAGCATGTCACAACAGCTGAAACAATATTGCCTGGAAGATTTAACTTCATAAATGGTCAAAATAAAACAGGGAATTGGACATCTTGAAAAAAGAACCTTTCTTAAGTTACAAAAATTGTTTCCAGATACCAAAATACTTAATCAAAAACTGAAGAAGTAACTTGTATGTTTATTTGGAACTATGGTTGATGATGTTATGACTCACCGAAGATAAAATGAGCAAATACTTCTGAAGTTCTGCAAACTTTCAGCAATTAAAATATCTTATTTGTTCCAAGATTAATGTAAAGAGCAAGAATTAACTGAACAATTCATCCTCGGGGGGAATCCACAGATAAACTTAATGAAATTAGATTTCTAAGATCAGTGGAAAAACATGATCAAAGCTAGAATTCACAACCAGAAGAACAGTTTCTGGAATTATTGATGAGATACTGTCAGATCTATTAATGTCCAAAGAAGATCTGACTTCAGAGAAAAGCAGATGGCAAGTAATGCACAAGTTCAAAATCGAGACAGATTATTCTCACAGGCCACTTCCAAGAAGAAAGGATCAACTTTATTACTGGGGATTGACAGAATTCATTCAATTCTAAATGTATAAAAACCTCAAAAAACATAAAAGAGGTCAGGAGAGAGCACAAGCCAGACAACAAATACCAATGGTCAATGTCACATCTGTGTAGCAAGGAAGACCAACCTACTAAAACAAAACTTATTTGTAAAATAATAGGTCACTTACAGGAGACATATCAAAACAGATCACATTTAAAGAGCAGTAAAAATTTTAATAGCTGCTCATGGAAACAATTTCATGAGGTAGAACCGGCTACAATAGAAGAGAATGCAAAAGTATTCCTAGGGAATATAGGATTCCCTAGCAAAGTGTTTTGCAAGAAATAGATATCTCACCAATTTTAACACTGATGATGGGGGACTGTCACAATATTATCATCAGGTGGTCAGAGCATACAGCTCTCAAGATTAAAGGAAAACCCAAGAGTAGAGAACTTATTCATGCTTCAAAATCAAGATTTCTCACAATTGAGCACGAATGTATGACTTAACTTTTGTTCAAATAGTTAATAGGGAACTGGCCAAAAATAACTAGTCATGCCACAACTGTTCAAGAAATAGTCACTGAGAGAAACAAGGGTCAAGGAAATGTCAGATAGTGATCAACCAGTCAAAGCACAACTGCTAAAAGATTTCAAAGACAGATTCCACTGAGGTTAGCTATGTTGACAAAGGGAATTGCTTCATAGTGTTAATAGCATGGAAACCAGAGACTATAATGGATTGGAAGAAACGTTCACCATTTGCTGCATTGTTGAAGTAAATGTGGTTGGCAAGAATCAATTTTGCATGGAGACAAAAACAATGAGAAAACTATTGTGCAACATACTCCAATCGCTGATGAGATTTCAGCTGAAATTAGTCAGCCAACACCACAACCTGGAATACATATCATTCTGGAAGACTTGAATCTGATGCTAGATGCTAGATGCTGACAAATTGCAAGTTCAAGGAGAACATTTAACTTCTTTCATCTTCCAAGGAAAAATCAGCAATACATATTTCAGGACAGATTGGCTGGCAGTTTGAGAACAAGAATTTTCTCACAGATTGAAGATGGGCCACGTATCATTCCATGGAAGATACCATTGAGATGGGATGACCACTGCCCACAGATTCAGGACATGATCAAAAAGAAATTGTCTTGCTTAGTTACTCAGGATCCTGCAAAAAAAGGAAACAGCAGGTTTCTACATGACAAACATCCTCGGAGAAGGAAATACATGAGAGTAACTTCAGGCAAGGTTATAGAACAGTTGCCTGTTCCAGTAGGAATAAAGGTTATCTGCAAAGACATCCAAGAACCACAAGGTCCTCAAGTTCAAAGTGACATTACACTACATCACTTTGTCAAGAACACAATCAAAGTTTCAAACCAAAGATCAACCAAATTATTAAATCAAAAGAGAACACAATCTAGCAGAGTTTTGAAAAAGATTCATGCCATCAGATTTGGAAATGAATTATAAAATTGTCTCTACAGGACAAGAAAAAGAAACAGGAGTCAGTTATGTAAAAGCTTACAGCAAAGACAGAAGTTCAATTTCTCTGGAATGGGGTCTGTAACAGATAGTGTTGGAAAACAAACTTGAATGTTTGTGTTGGGACTTTCAAGTGTAATATATAATGTATGTAGCTTTGTTTGTTTTCTTTCTATCCTTTGTGGCATAAGCTCATGTTGTGTAAAATATTTCAGTGAGTGATCAAGAATTATGTTAATTTTAAGTTTACCTACTTAATTAAGTATACGATTGATTAAGAGATAGTATGAACTGCAGATGCTGGAGAATCTTAGATAACAAGGTGTAGACCTGGCACGGAGCATCAGACGAGCAGGAAAGCTGACGTTTTGGGCCAAGACCCTTTCTCAGAAATGTCAGCTTTCCTGCTCCCCTCATGCTGCTTGGCCTGCTGTGTTCATCCGGCTCCACACTTTGTTATCTCTATACAATTGATTAAGCCAGGTTCCTTTCTAGGACCATAACATTGGTAAAGACCACAGGTTCTTTTGGATGGTAATGTAAAAAGAAAAGGGAAATGATACTGCTTTAAACAAGGGAACTGAGGAAGGTCATGTTGCGGTTTCAAAAATGAGTTACTAGAACTCATTGAGACTTAGATCTGCAATCTGCCTTATTCAAGCGATGAGGGAGAGAGCGGGGGTGGGTGTGCGTGTTTTCAAGGCAGTTCTGACACAATCCTTTGATCTGCTCTTTAACTGACCAACTGCATAGGTTGAAGAAAGCACAACGCAGTGGCAATCTGACTGGTTACTGGGCAAGCGGCTATGGTCTTTCTGTGGACAATGCATACAGACTGCTAAGTAGAATGCACCTAAAATTGTCTCCCTCCTGTTTGGGGAAGAAATAGAAAACCTCCTGGCACTTGTTCTAACTCATCATTTCCCTGTAAAGCGGTTCTCCATGTTCGAAGAAGAAAAAACGCCTTTGGTAACACCGAGAGGGAGGATCCTCTGTGAATGAAAGACTGACAATTGGATTTCTCACAATATCCTGTCCTTGGCGAAAAGAACTGAAAGCAAACAATTCTGTGATATCCATGTCATAAATTGGTGCTGGAACTATCCTTCTTGGACTTTCCCCACTCACCCACACCACTTCCCCACCAATAATATTTACCTGATCTTATCGGTGTGTGTTTATTTGTGTATGGGTATTTTTAAGAGTGGTGGAATTTCAGTTATAGAGTTGTATGTTTTAATTTATGCTTCCTTTCTGCCCTTGGTTGATAACAAGAAAGGGTTATTTCCTTGTTAATGACAAAAACCTGTTGTGTGTGTTCTTTTTAACCTAAATTAGACAGTTTGGTAAAATTGGGCCATTCTGCGGTTTAATCAAATTTTCACAACTATTATGACACTGGGAATAGCCAGGCTTGAGTTCTAGAACATGGCCCTAGTGAGTTGTGACACACTGGTCTGGAGTGGAGGAAACCACTACATACTTTGGCCTTTTAGATTCCGACCTGAAAGGAGGGCAGTGACAGCAAATCATCAAGAAGACTGTGTAGGAGATCCATCTTACAACAGTTCTCAACCCTCAAATCTGTTGACCAAAGTCAAGAGTTGGGGCTCCTCCACCACACTTTCCGGATCCGTTTATCTGCCTGACTCTCAGTCATGCCTTTCTCTCCCTGACCACTGACCAGTTACAAGTCATAGAGCTGTACAGCATGGAAGTAGAACCTTCAGTCCAAACTGTCCATGCCAACGAGATTCCTAAATTAATCTAGTCTCATTTGCCAGCATATTCCTCTAAACCCTTTCTGTTTATATACCCATCCAGATGCCTTTTAAAATGTTGTAATCGTACCAGCCTCCACCCCTTCCTCTGGCAGCTCTTTCATACACCACCTTGTGTGAAAAAATTCCACCTCAGGTTCCTTTTGAATGTTACCCCTCTCACCTTAAACCTATGCCGTCTAGTTTTGGATTCCCCCACCCCAGGAAAAGGCAAATCGTCTACTCACCATATCCATGCCCCTTGTGATTTTATAAACATCCAACGGATGTCTGACGCTGTAGGGTAAAGAGCTGTTCTGAATGCCTCCTGGACCACAGTGCCCAGGTAACTCTCCTCCTCTTCAATACCATAAAATAATTGCAGCTTGAACACCAACTCAGAGCCAAAGATACTCAAATGGCAGATACACCCCAGAAACAGTTGCCTAGAATTGACCTGGTTTAACAAATTGCTGCATGTTGCAGTCACAGCGCCACCACTGCCCTCCCCCCCTCCTACCCATCCATCCATTTTCATTTCTTTGATTAGCTCACCTTACCAATATTTCTAGCTAGTCAAGTAGTTACAGTTTCTCAAGTAGTTACATGAAAAAAGGGGACCCAGGGAAATAAAAATTAGCTATGCTGATGGTGTAGCATCAAGCTAGATCAATCATCAACAGTGAAACAAACACAGTGAAATAAACTGTAAAGTATGTAATCGAACATGTAGGTAAACTAAAACTAGGATTTCAAAACTATTTTCTTTAAAAAAGGCTGAAAAAAATGAAATGACAATAAATTGAAGATTCCAGGTGCAAGACAGATGAATGGAATTAGGCAATTTGATGTCAGTGGATGAGTTCTGTAGGAATCACTCCTGGGATTTCTGACAGTTAAAATAATGCCTGTTAAAACTAACTAAGCAGCAAATCAAAGCCATTATTTAAACTATTAGTTTATATAAAGTATAGCAGGAACTATCAAGAAACTTAAGTAGCCTCTGTTGCCCAATCCAAATTTAAATGAATACAACCAAGCAACCGACTGTGATAGGCCCAGTGCTGCAGTACAGCGAGGTCGATGCAAAAATGAAGATTTTTAATCTTAGCAATAGCAACACAGAGTGTAACTAAGAACGGCACTGAAATCAATGAACATATCTTGATCTAACAAATGAAAGCAACTCAATAAGAAAGAAGAAGAATAGCACAAAGAATGCTTTATTTTAGTCAGGGGATACATTTGCAACATTGTTGAATTCCCTTGTATAACCATCATTTTCTATTCCCATATAATTTAGACCAGCCTACCATTACAAAGATTACCTTTAGCGTATGAAAAGAATAAAACCAATATGTCAATAATTGTTACACTCAACTCATGCAGCAAGTGGAAACAAAATCATCCAAACCGGTGTGTACATGGTGATCCAAGTTTATGCATCACATGCTGCGTTGAAGCTTATTTAGGAATTTACTGGTAAAACGGTTGAAGTTTTTCATATATACCGTTTACAATGCATTTGACAAATGGAACAAAAAAAACTGATGTCTTAGCATTTTGTAGCATTTAGATTGGTTATGTCTTGTCACACTATAAGAATGCCAGACTCAGGGCAAAATTATTCCAGCAACCTCAAAGTTACTACAAGATTCTTCTGGCATACCACAGAAACCTAGTTCAGTTTCAGGAATTGGTCACCATACTACTGAAATAAGGGCAAGTCATGTACGAAAAAGACACAAATAAAACTGGAGGATTTTGTAAAGCTATTGATAAAAATATAGTGAGTTAATTTTTTGCTCCATCTCCCCATACCTCCATTTCAAAATCACATCAGCATCTACCAAAACACTTCCTCAAAGCACAAACAAATAAAAGCACCAAACTTCTGCAATTGCTGATAATGTATCAGTGAAATGACTTATAGAAGAGCTTACTTAACCATTTAATCATTCAACACTTCCAAATATGTTATTAAAGGAGGCCTAAAATTGTTAATAACTAGAAGGAAAATCCAACAAAAGCTTCCAGCCTACCTTCAAAAGGTCCAGGCATTTCTATAAAGCTGATTCCTTTTTTTTGTTGCCTAAGCACGCTTATCATTGGCTATGAACAGAAACATTTTGCCCTAAACCCAATTCCATTATTCAGTGAAAATCATGACTGACTGCAATCTTATTTCACTTGGCCACATCTACTTCTCGATGTCTTAATACTGATGATTCTGACTTCAGATCTAACAACATTAGCATTCAGGGTAATTTACTGAAACGTGGAAATAGTTTCCATCAATCCTATCTATTATCTGCAAAGCCTTCAAAGCACCAAACATATCACCCCAAACCACCTAAATCCCAAGGAATACAATGACAATTTGTGCAATCTCTCCTCATAATTTAAACCACTGGATTCCAAAAGTGAACCAGTTTGGTTTTACCCTAATTTTCCTAACAAAACTGTAAAAACCCTGTTGATTTTGATATCCTTTGCAAGTTTCTTTTCATGTCCCCTTTTTGTAGGTCTGTTGTGTCATCCTTTGCAGTTCTTTCAATCTTTCCCATTTTACCAGTTACTCTGCAATTTTTGTAGTTTACGAATAACCTTTTAGTTTTATGTTGTATCTCATCTTTTCAGTTGCTTGTGGCTTCTTTTTTGGCAAGTGGAGTGCTTGCTCCACACATAGCACCAATTCTCGGTCAATTCCTCATCAACAAATTTGCCCAGTTTCCTAACAGCTCTGTGCATTCCAATGAAGTTAAACCTATAATATTAGAAACTGGCTGAAGGGCAGGATCGAGTCAGTGTTGAGAGAAGGCACTGTAGCATTTGCTAAGGTATGAAATTTATTGAATAGCCCTTCCAAATCTAAACATCAATTATGCTTGACTTGCAACACTCCTTCAACATTTGTTAAAAATTAATTTTCTTCATAAAAATGAAGGATTGTCCTAATTTTGACACTGGATATTGAATTCCCAAATTCTTGCCAGTCTCTTCCAAAGAGCAGGACATGCAGCTAACTTAGTTCCAGGTTTTGAATACCATTGAACAAAGAGTAAGCGTTACATATCTATCCAGGTTTCCTCCTCTCCAGAAGCAGGCCAAGTTTGGGCTTAAGCCAATGTCAAATTATCAGGGAGAACTTATGTATCCTTCTGCTGCACTAGTTTATTTTTCCCTTTAACCTTCCAAATAGAACTGCTGCAATTGCACGAAACTTTGAAGCTCTAAATTAACAACAGGCCAGATGGTTTTCAGGGAAAACAGAGGGAGGGGTAACGGAGACAAAGTAACTCCAACAAATGTATCTGCAGCGTTAATTAGAGTTGGTTTTCTTCAGTAATTTTTTTTGAGAAGTTGAATATGTTCATATTGGCAAGCACAAGTTGAGTAAATTAATCAGCCCATGATTTTCATAGTTGTTCTGAGTGGTACAAATATTGTTTTGACATTTTAATCACTTGACATTGCTGATTTTCTTGAGGTACTTAAAAGGGAGCATAGCACATTCATTTGGCAACTTCAGTAATGCAATTCCGTCCTAAAATAGCTTCAAACTAACTTCTGTGATTTACATCGCAACAATTATCTTGTAATTTTAGAGCTGTGTTTAATGGAAGCAAGTTGGCGGTCATTGTTTGAATGTACAATTCATGAAACTAGACCTAAA
The DNA here is from genome assembly GCF_030684315.1 of Stegostoma tigrinum. Classification (NCBI taxonomy): domain Eukaryota; kingdom Metazoa; phylum Chordata; class Chondrichthyes; order Orectolobiformes; family Stegostomatidae; genus Stegostoma; species Stegostoma tigrinum. Next base: position 22,272,536 of record NC_081378.1, on the reverse strand, counting down.
AATCTAATTAATGTATGAAAAAAAGCAAGTGCTTGAAATGCATAAGTCTCTACATATCCAAACAGTACAAAGTTGGAGAATATTTCAGACATAATGTTTTGGCAGAACTGCACTCATAGCACAGAAGATTAGTCATCAGTGCATTCTTCAGAGGTAACTGGATTGGTGTAGAATATCCCCCATGAATCCTACATATATATTAAGTGAACCAAAAATAGAAAAGGCTTCAACGATTTTACTGTCTGTAAGCTGATTTCACAAGAAAAAACATCTGACCATAAGCATATACTTTTCAAAAGAAAGAAGTGGACTTGGCACCCAGGGGGAAAAGGGCTAAATAAAAGCCTGAAGAGGCAAAGTCATATATTGAAGACATCAATTTTATTTCCATAAGTGTGCAGGAAACTCTGGTTAATTTTGATCCGATGTATGTTTGATTAAAAATTGTTTTTGCTTTAAAAATCTAAAAAACAGGAACACCCAAAATATCACTCAAAATTTATTTCAACATGCCTTAATCCAGACTTAGCCCACAGAAAATGCTGAATCATACAGTATAACAAGTTATTGTCACTTGTATTTATGAAAGTACAGTGCGATGTGTATAAATCACCCTAATAAGGCACTATTTTAATTACAGAAATTATTTTTTAAAGTTGAGACAAAGTTGGGACAAAGTTAATCTTTTGGTCCCTCCACAGCTCCTGGGTTTCTTAAGTGGCTACGGGTGCCACTGCCAAAGCTACCCTTAAAGTGCCCGCAAGGATTTCTGGACCAGATCTACCATGCTACCACTGCAGAAGCCTATACCAAAGCTGCTGCATTGCCACCATAGCCAGGAGGGACAGACCAAACTCACCAAGTCACCAATGATGAAGCTGCTGTCACTGCAGTCGCTGCCCAATGCCAACACCACTAAATATTGGTGCACCGCCACCAGGAGGAATGGACCAGACCAACTGAGTCACCAATGACGAAGCATTTGATAAAGCCACGGCCAACAGTGCCACAAGAATGGACACCCAGATCCACCATGCTGGCCCTTGCAACCGTGCTCATCCACTGCAGCAAAGGTGAACTTTGATACAAAAGAGAAACAAAGAAACAACAAAGAGGGTGCGGCTGGCCAGCTCACAAGAAGCATTCAGGCACAGGAGCCTGAACACTTACTTAACCTGCTGCTGGCGCCTTCTTGAATTGTATTCACACTCTTCATACGAGGCAATCCATTCCACACTCATTCCTTTCCATGTGACATTCATTGCTGTCACTTGCTTCTACTTGAACGAACATACCAGTCCCTTCGACTCTCAGCCTCACCACAAGTACACAATACCCAGGATCATTGCTGTTAATAATTTAACAAAAGACAGGAGGCACAGTCCTGTCTGTTAATAGTGACGGAAGAAAGGGGAGAGAAAGTAGAAAGAAGAGCAGTAGGAAAGATCTTTCATCTCTTCATGGATCAAAAAAGAAAAGCAAAATATTTCCATTTCAGATAATTGCATCTGAATAGTAATACCTAGAAATCCAGAAATCAGTTCAATGCAAATAAAAATCAGGCAGGGTTCAGGGTTTATAACCCACGTTCTGATTTAGCAGATCCACACCTTCTAAATTGTCACTAAAACTGGGAGATATGTTGCACAGTCAGTCATTCCATGTTATTTTAATACCTCGTCACTGTGACAGAAAATTCAGGAGTCTTACATGCATGAAACAGTTGGTTCATTGCAAGTGCCAGGCAAAAATGGAACACCAGAGAAGTAGGAAGCAAAGAACAAAACAAAAAATCCTGCCTCTTGTGAGGATAATGAAAGATGATGTATTGTACTACCTACCGCAGCTCAAATATTCTTGCATTTAAGTACAATATTTAAAAGCTGAAATTCACTTTAATGTGAGAGAAAGGATAATTCCGAGAAGGTACTACTCCACGATAATAAAACAGATGGTTAATTAGCATTCAAACATGAAAGGGCTTATTCAAATCTCTGTCCTTAGCATAAAACTGGCTAATGCAGCATTCTCCAACAACTTCATGCTGAAAGGCCATAGAATGCAGTGTCAGAGAAAGAGATCTCTAATTTTTTTTGAGATTTAGTCTGAAGCATATTGTTGAGCAGAGTACAGGATGCTTGATTAGAGTTCTAAGAGTGCTGAATAATGATAACAAGATTTAACATGGAAAGAAAGCCATCCATTCCCTTCATCAACCTGCACAGAAAAATGAATTACTAAACTCAACATTGAAGCTTAAAAAAAAGCTCACTAACTCTCCTGCCTCAGGTTAGACATAAGAATAGGGTCAGTTGCAGGCTGCTCATCCCCTCAAACCTGCTTCGATATTCAATACACTCATTGCTGATCCGACATTCCTCATGTCCACTTTCCTGCCTTTCCCCCACAACCCTTGACTCTCCTACTAATCAAGAATCTATCTCAGTCTTAAATGTACAGGAGTACTTTGCCCCTAAAGCTTGCTGTGCCAAGGAGTTCCAATGGTTCTCGGCCCTCAGAGACAGAATTCCTCCTCATTTCAGTCTCAAGTTGGTGCCCCTTCATTTTGAGACTATACCCGCTGAGCCTAAACTCTCCTAAGAGGGGAAACATCTTCTCTCCATGCACCCTGTCAAGTCCCTGAAGAATCTAGAGAAGAAAGCTCGAACAAAACTAAATCTCTCCTTTTACATCAGTCCCACCATCCCAGGAATCAGACTGGTAAAACTTTTTTGTACTTCCTCAATACATTTCAAACAAAAATATTCCAAAGCATGGTTTTACTGCATGCCCAAAATGTGTTTTTACATTTTGGTGGTTTATCCTAATGCACAGAAGTAACCAAACCTCCATGGAATAATTATGTTTGGCTACACTTGGCTGCAAACATCAGACAGGACAGACAGGAAGAGATTGCAATAGTTCTGTTTATCAAATTGTGCAGATGGTTAGCTGGCAGAAATCCACTGAAATAAAAATGCTCCCACCAAAACAAGGGTCAAGTTCACATTACAAAATAGTGTTTACACATGCATATTGATCAAGTATGAACAACTCATTTTTTTTAGAAAGAAAAATACTTCACATGCAGATCAGATTTGTTTTCTAAGAAGTTTCATTAACAACAGCAAAATCAATTGCTTTTATTTGAAAAGGTGACAATTTGGACTCTGAGCCGCATTAATGAGATGAATCAGAAAACAACAAGCCATCTCAGAACAGAATCAGCGTAAGAATTTATTTGTTAGTTGTTAAACTATATACCCTTCCCCAGGCTGGTTTTTGCATTTGTTAAGAAAACATATGTTAACATTTGAAGTAATTCGGCACAAATTTTTGTTGTGAAGAATTGACAGTATCTAAATTAACTCTTTACTTTGCAGTCTATTATTTACAGAAATGTCATTTGCTTCACAAATTCATCCCTTAACCACCACTTTGAATTAATTGCAGTTGTAACACAGTCACTTCAGACTATTGGTCCTGTAGAGTTTACTAGCTGCAGGCTAGTAGTCAGGATTGTCAAATGAAGATACTTGAAACCATCCTCAACTCAAGTGAGATTTTGCTTACATTACTGGGAAATTTTGCAAAATTTACACTCCAACTTCTTTCTTGTTGACAGGTTCCTCTGTTTCTGAAATTACATCTAGTTTTGATACAAAATAACGAGAACGTACAGAATCAAAGAATCTTGACAATGCAGAAAGAAGCCATTCGTGTCTGCACTGACCTTCCAGGAAATTTAGCATGGCCAGTGGCCTTAATCTGCACATCTTTGGACTGTGGGAGGAAACCAGAGTACGCTGCGCAAGTCACATAGACAAAGGGAGAACATGCAAATTCCGCCCAGACAGTCATTTCAGGCAAGAATCAAATCCAGGTCCTTAGATTTATGGGGCAGCAGTGCTAACCACTGAGCCACCATACCACCCAGAATTCTCTTTTACGTGAAACATATGTTGAGGTGGGTACAAGAACAGTCATAGGAAAAATTTAAGGTATAGGGGACATATGGAGCAGCAGAGGCCATGATAGTGTGAAAGCGTACCTTTGTTTAATTTGTGCACTGAAAAGGGAAAAGAACTATTGATAACCCAAGAGCTTGTGGAAGGATCACTGCATCTTTTGAAAAGCAAACATGATTTCAGAAAACCCTGTGTACAGGGACTAATGATCTGCCTTTCTTTCCACTATAATACTCATTTTTAAAAACTGTGTGTGTGTACAAGGGGAATGATAAGGGGTTAGAGTTTTAACTAGTAGAGTTATATACCTATGGTTCATAATTGTTTACGTGCAGCTGGGCAATATTAATTTATAACTAGCAATAATTCTTAAGTATAGAAAACCTAGTCCATGCTTTTGTCAACCTGGGTCTAAACCCCAGGAAAACTGGAGAACACAAGGCAATGCAGGGCTTGATTTTCAGCATGTTAACCCAGTGAGGTGTCCTAATAAACTACAGGGACGTGGGGATTATTGGCAGTGACCACCAATGTTTCCTTCCTAGGAAAAGAACAGAGGACCACCGTCAGCATAATTAAAGTGTAATTTTGGGGGTCAAGGAATAAGGAGGACTGTCGGAGACAAAGTTCAGTCTCGTGGGTCTCCAAAGGCTATTCTATTTTAGGGGCCATGAAGATGACTGGAAATGGGCTGTGAAGGTAATGTAAAGCGAAAGGGTACATGGAGGGTCTGGGGTGGGGGGGTGGTGAAGAGTTACCTAGTGACCACGCAGAGCTCAGTGCTCTCCTGTATCCACCATGAGCTGTACTCCCTACCATCACTTGCCATTCACTAGACTAACTTCAACTGGAAAACAGCTCGGATGATGCCAAGAAGGGTGGACTCTGGGTCAGTTTGATGGGCAAAGATGCAGAATCCAGCTCTGCTGGAGGCTTGTTTGTTAAATGGATAAACACATGAAGCATGTGTTTGCAAACTGCAGCTACATGTAATCGTTTCATCATCCATTTGCAATGTGTCCAGTGTGAAGAGCTCAAATGCTGGTCAAAAATTATTTGCAACCATGCCAGCTGTCATCACAAGTTGAACACCAACATCATTGATGCAGAATTTAACAGCAAGGCCTTAATTAAAAAAAAAGAGGAGAACGCTTGCCAAGGATGACTCATCACTTGCAAAACTTGCAAGTGTGTAGGGGAGATGGAGATGATCACATTATCATCCTTCTTCTAAATGATATGATGGGTTTCATTGAATGCAACGTTTCAAGGATGACGTGGGCCTGGAATAAAAAGGGGTGTTCAAAATACATTAAAAAGAGAATCTCTGATGCAATGCATTGGTGACTCAGCCAAGCCAAACACGTTCACTAAATTAGTGCACATGCTGAGGCTGAAGAGACATAGAGCTCATTGTCAGGGCATGAAATGTTTTATTCTATTGACTGTGTGCACTTCTTTGCTCCTAGTTCCTTCCAGGGAATGACAAGAGGTTTGTGTGGAATCACTTCATCAGGCACCCATAGGACAGTGCCTGAGGTCAACTGTGTAACATTATACAAGTTCCTTCCACAACCCCTTAATGAGGTCAGTAGGAATTCTGAAACATTGCTGACTTTCCCCCAAGTGTAGGAAGCCATTGATTGTACATACGTGGCACTGAGAAGACCATATCACAATACGGTGGGATTCATAAATAGAAAGGCGATCCAGTCTATTAATAAAAACCGAAAGAACTGCAGATGCTGTAAATCAGAAACAAAAACTGAAGTTGCCCGAAAAGCTCAGCAAGACTGGCAGCATCTGTGAAGAAGAATCAGAATTAACTTTTCAGGTGCCGAGACCTTTCCTCAGAAGGTCATGTTCACAGGAAAGGTCACCGGATCTGAAATGTTAATTAATATTATTTCTTCACAGCTGCTGCCAAACCTGCTGAGCTTTTCCTGTAAATTAATGTTCAGGAGATATATGATTGACATTATCACCTCCTGGAAGTGTGTCCACATTTGCCTGGAGTCCTCTATCCTGGAGCACTCTTGTATATCTAGTGAATGAGACAGTCCAGTAGCTTACAAGGCTGGATTCTGGGGCACAAGTAATACCTACTATGACCACGGCTCTTGACACCATTGGACAAGCCCCTAACAGCTACAGTGCAGCTATGCTTCAGAATGGGCCATGGTGGAGCAGATGACAGGGCTGAAGATACAGATCTGCTGCTTGGACTGGTCTGAGAGTCCCTCCTACACAGTCTGGCCAAAATACACTACATTGTCCTGGAGCGCTGTACCCTGAATAATTGGAGCAGGCAACTGGCTGTATGATAGGTGCTGAAGAGCTGCCTGCCAAGGATGACAGTGAGGACACTGGGGAGGAGTAAACTCTCCTTGTGTCTGACAGAGCTCAGGTGCACCAAGCCAAACCAGACAGGATCCGATTGAGATAACGAGGTGTAGAGCTGGATGAACACAGCAGGCCAAGCAACAGCAGAGGAGCAGGAATGCTGATATTTTGGGCCTAGACCCTTCTTCTGTGCTTTTTCTCCACAGATGGTGCCAGACCGTCAGAGTTTCTCCTGCAATTTCTGTTTTTATTTCTGATTTCCAGCATTTGTAGTTTTTTTTTAAAACTCAGAGGGTGTCTGATAGGGATGTAGCTAAGGACAATTAAATTGAGTGACCTGAATGTAGGAGGAGGTGGTATCAACTAAGTGCAGTAAGTAGCCTGACTTCGCACCTCCGCGCCATCATGTTGTCAGTAACGGCTGATGTTGATTGCCAATACATGACTTATTGCATAACGCCTTTCAAAGATGCAATAGGCACCAGTGATGCCAGTCTTTAGGCAGATATCCAGCAATAGCGAGCTGTTCTGGGAATGGTAGGTGACAGACTGAGGCTAGCAGGGGCAAGAGGGATTCCACAGGAATGAGACGCATTTGGTTCGATATAGCAAGAGATCTTGCTTGGCCCTGTGGAAAGAAAACCTCTGTGGAACACAAAGAAACTGACACTTAGCCAAGAAAGCATAACATTCAGCCCATGATTCGTAATAGTCATTGTATAATAAAACTCTAATTATGCCGAGGAATGGTCTATTTAATAGATGCAAAAAGATCAACAAATCATCCAGTGTGGATACACTTTAATGCTCATTTGTGTCTGTTTACATTTATGCTTTTCTTTCCTGTTCGCCCATATATCAAGCCATTTTGAGAAGTTGGGTATATTTTTGTTTCTATAATTACTTCTCCTCACTCTCCAGGGTCAAAATAAAACAGTTAGCACAGTTTAACTCTGAAAATGTAGTCACATAGCTACTTAAACCATATTTTCATCACTCCAACTCCAGCAGGAATTACTGACAAAACAGTAACTTGACCTAGTGCCATTCTTCACGTACAAGTTCAGACAGACAAATGACAATTGAGCCCAATCCAAAGCAAATCCAAAATCCAGACTCACTTATACCATAACAGAATATAAAATTCAGGAACAGGAATTCTGGCCAAATTGATCGGGGGTGGGGGGCGGTGCCGAAGCAAATTTTAGCACCTCAGATAATGCCTCTGCTGATCTTTAGTAACTCTGCCTAGGACCTTTCAGGGAAGTGCACTGCCCACTAGGCAGGATAGCAGCTGTGTGTTTGACAAAACTTGCAAATGTTCTCCCTTATTTTCCCCTCGAGAGAGAGGCAGGTTAAGACATGTGCACATGGGTTCACTGAGTTTTGATGAAAAAGCTCACACGCTCAGAGATATACGGCACAGAAACAGACCCTTCCGTCCAACTCATCCATGCCGACCAAATTAATCTAATCCCCTTTGCCAGCAATTGACCCATATCCCTCTAAACCCATTATACCCATCCATACCCTCTGATGAAGGGTCTCGGCCCGAAACATCAGCTTTTGTGCTCCTGAGATGCTGCTTGGCCTGCTGTGTTCATCCAGCCTCACATTTTATTATCTTGGAATTCTCCAGCATCTGCAGTTCCCATTAGCTCTGATACCCATCCATACACCTTTTCAATGTTGTGATTGTACCAGCCTCCACCATTTCCTCTGACAGCTCATTCCATACATACACCACCCTCTGTGTGAAGAAGTTGCTCCTTTTAAATCTTTCCCCTCTAACCATAAACCTCTGCCCTTTAGTTTTGGACTCACCTGCCACAGGAAAAAGACCTTGTCTATTTACCCAATCCATGTCCTTCGTGATTTTATAAACTTCTATAAGGTCATCCCTCAGCCTCCAACGCTCCAGGGAAAACAGATCCAGTCTATTCAGCTTCTCACTATAGCTCAAACCCTCCAACCTTGGTTACATCATCATACATCTTTTCTGAGCCCTTTCAAGTTCAACAACACCTTTCCTATAGCAGAGAGACCAGGACTGCAAGCAGTATTCCAAAAGTGGCCCAACCAATGTCCTGTACAGCCACAACATGACCTCCCAACTCCGACACTCAGTGCATTTACCAATAAAGACAACACCAAATGCCTTCTTCACTATCCAATCTACCTGGGACTCCAGTTTCAAGGAACTTTGAACCTGTACTTACAGGTCTCTTTGTTCAGCAACATTCATCAGGACCTTTACATTAGGCGTATAGGTCCTGCCCTGATTTGCCTTTTCAAAATGCAGTATCTCACATTTATCTAAATTAAACTCTCTTTGCCACTCCTCACCCCACTGGCCCATCTGCTCAAGATCCCGTTGTACTCTGAGGTAACCTTCTTCGCTGTCTACATCTCCAATTTTGGTGTCATCTGAAAACTTATACCTCCTTTGTTCACTTCCAAATATTTATATGAATAACTAAAAGCAGCGGATTCAGCAGCAATCCTCATGACACACCGCTGGTCACAGGCCTCCAGTCTGAAAAGCAACCCCAAAACATTAATCCATTTCAGCACACATACTGCCTGGGAGCCCTCGAGTATTAACAGAATTTATGTTTTTATTTCCAATTTCCAGCATTAGCAGTATTTTGCTTTAGTTGTGCATATATGCATTAGTTTAAGATGATTTGGAAACTGGGAGTAGGTTGGCTTACGGAACTTGGGAGATTTTCAATACTCTTCATTACACATAGCACAAATATCAACTTTTGAGTATTTAATGAGTAATAACAAAATGATGAAAGAAAAACACAAGTCCCTAGAGTTGGCAATACTCCCAAATGAGCTGCTTGCTTGCCTGCACTTGTGAATTTAAGGAAAATAGTCATCCATACTACTAAACATGAATATCACAAATAGCAAATATAGAATGGTCTGTTACTTTAACAGGTTTCTATTTATTCTCTTGCAAAAGGAATGTTGTCAAAATTGCCTTTCCTCATTCGACAGTGTTCAATCCAATTAAAATGAGATAATACATTATCACATGATTAGATGTATCATCAAGAACAAATATTCAATTTTGGAATAATGATGCCCATGAGAAACATGTTTAACACAAAAGAGAAATGAAATCCTTGACTTCAGTATGCATCCGCTGGAACATGAGGCAATTATGTTTGGAAAATTATTGTAATTTAGCGAGTTCCTCCTTGATGACTATCACCTTCACTACAGTTGTGCATAAACTAGCTGGCTGTAGCAAAATATGGCTGTTCTTCTCACCAATATCTCCACCAGCAAGCATTTTATACATCTGAATGACCACAGACTGGGGGGAGCTGATGGCTTACTGGTATTATTTCAGACAAATACAGACAGGTGTAAAAGGGGAGTTGGATTACCAATTAGGGCGAATATCTCAGCTCTACTGAGGTAGGACATCTTGGTAGGCTCATTCAGAGGACATTTGGGTACAGCTCAGGAACAGGAAGTGTGCAATCACTAAATGGAATTGTGATGTAGACTTACCAACAGTCAGCGGGAGACAGGGGAACAGATATGAGGGCAGATTATGGAAGAATTTGGAAACAACAGGGTAGTTGTGATGGGAGATTTTAACTTCCCATACGTTAACTTGGACTGCCCGAGCAACAGGGGTTTGGATAAATGAGTAGTTGGGTGGCATTGAAGCAATATGCAAGTAGTCCAACCAGCGAAGGCATCCTATTAGACCTAGTAATGGGAAATAAGCGCAGACAGGTGATCAAAGAGGACATTCGGCCCATTGAGTCAACACTGACCCTCCAAAGAGCATCCCACCAAGATCCAGCCCCTTACCCTATTCCTGTAACCCTATATTTCCCATAGCAAATCCACCTAGCCTACATAGTTCTGGACACTACAGGCAACTTAGTGTGGCCAATCACCTAACCTGCAAATTTTTGGACTACGGGAGTAAACAAGAGCAGCAAGTGGAAACCCTCACAGATGCAGGGAGAATGTGCAATCTCCACACAAACAGAGACAGTCACCAGAGGCTGGATGTGAACCCGGGTCCCTTGCACTGAGACAGCGTGGCACTAACCACCAAGTCACTATGCTGTCCTTTAAGTTACTTATGGATGTAAATAAAAGTAGTCCTTGGGTAAAATTACTAAACTGAGGAAAGGATTACTATGACAATATTAGGCAGGAACCAGGGAATGTAGATTGGGGGCAGCTGTCTGGGGGGTAAATCCACATCTGTCATGCGGGGAATCTTTTAAATTACCAGTTGATTTGAGTCCAGGACCAGCATGTTCCTGTGAAAATGGAGGATAAGAATGGCAAGATTCTGGAACCTTGGGTGACGAGACAAATTGTCAGCTTAATCAGGAAGGAAAAGAAGCACACACAAGATTCAGGAAACTGAAAACAGATACAGCCACAAGGAACATAAAGAAAGCAGATGAGAACTTAAACAAGGAGTTGTCAGGGTAACTGGAGCCATGAAATGACCTTGGTAAAACAGGATTAAGAAAAATCCTAAGGCTATAAAGTAACAGGAGAGTAGATAGGGAAAGAGTAGGTCCACTCAAAGGCAAAGAAGGGAATTTATACATGGAGTCAGAGAATGTGGGTGAGGTCTTCAATGAATACATTGCACCGATATTCACAGAGGATAAAGACATTGTAGATGGTGAGGCTGGGGAGGGGTATATCGATATTCTGGGGCACATCAATATAAAAAAGGCGCTGGGTGTTTTGAAAAGCATTAAGATACACAAGTCCCCAGGATCTGCTGGCATCGATACCAAATGCTGAGGGAGTTGGGTGAGGAAATTGCGGGAGCCTTGTATGAAATCTTTGTATCCACAGTAGTCACGGGAGAGGTTCCAGACAGTAGCCAACATTGTTCCTCTGTTTAAGAAGTGCAATAGGGATAATCTGGGAGATTACAAGCCAGTGGGCCTTGTGTCAGTGGTAGGAAAATTATTGGAGAAGATTCTTAGGGATTGGATTCACTTGCATTTGGAAAAAATATGGACTTAACAAGCGACAGACAACATGGCTTTATTGGGTGAGGTTGTGTCCCACAAACTTGATCCAGTTTTTTGAGGAAGTGACAATGAGGGCAAAGCAGTGGATGTTGTCTACATGAACTCTAGCAAAGCTTTGACAATTCCTTCACGGTAAGCTGATACAAAAGGTGAAGTCACATGGATCCACGGTGCGCTGCTAAGATAGATACAGAACTGGTTTGGTCATAGAAGACAGTAGCTGTGGAAGGGTGTTCTTCTGACTGGAGATCTGTGTCCAGTAATGTTCCACAGGGATCAGCGCTTGGACATCTGTTGTTTGTAATTATATATAAATGATTTGGAAGAGAATGTAAGTGGTCTGATTGAGATGTTCATGGGTTAACATCCCATGAATTTTTATGGTCCTTATCTGCTCACACACGGGTATGTGAACACTGTCTCAACTTCCTGCCTGAATAGGATTGGGTGTGAAACATCTGTAAACACAAAAAGCATTAAGCTCTGTAATCTTTATGGCCCTACCCCTACACTGCCGCCTACCCCTGTTTCTGCTGAAATGGCCAGGAGAGTGGCCTTTGATCAAGCCAGGCAGTTGTCACCACTTGAAATCTCATCCTGTCGTTATCATATATTCGTGACGATCAAAGCTGCATCTTGTTCTCAAATGTAGTAATTGTTTTATGTATATGCCAATTCCAAGGGTATAAAAGCGAGGACTGTCCCCTGTATGAGGAGAATCGCTCACGATACTCAGCACTCTGGGCCGGGTTGTGTACAGCGATCCTCCGCAGCTTGTACTCGCTGAATAATAAAGGATTGTGTTTTTGTAACCAGGTCAGTGCCTTGCTCTTGCATCAAGTCCGTGAGGATCTCCGAAAAATGAACCTAACCTGATTAGTAAGTTTGTGAGTGACACAAAGATCGGGAGAGCTGCCAGTACTGAGGAAGACTGCCAGAGAATACAGCAAGATATGGATAACATTGGTGGAGAAATGGCATGTGGAATTTAACCCAGACAAATGTGAGGTGATGCAGTTTGGAAGGTCCAGTGTAGGAGGGAAGGAGACAGTAAGTGGCAGAACCTTTAGAAACATCGACAGGGGGACTTAGGCATACACGTCTGCACCTCAGAGAACAGCAACACAAGTGGATAAGGTGGTCAACAAGGCACATGACATACTTCCCTTCATCTGTCGGGGCACAGAGTATAAAACTTGGCAAGTCATGTTGCAGCTTTATAGAATTTTAATAAGGCCACATTTAAAACACTGCGTATAGTCTGATCGCCACACTTCAACAAGGATGTGGAAACTTTGGAGAGGACGCAGAAAAGATTTACTAGATATTGACTTGTTTGGAGGATATTAGCAAAAAGGAGAGATAGGAAAATGTTCACTTGACTGTCAGAGGGACCTTATACAAGTTTACAAACTTTTGAGAGGCATGAGTAGAATGGATAGTTGGAGCCTTTTTCCCAGGGTACAAATGTAAATTACTGGGGGACATAAGTTTAAGGTAAAAGGAGGAAAGTTTAAAAGAGATGCAAGAGGCACTTTTGTTTTACATAGAAAGTAGCAAGTGCCTGGAACGTACTGCCAGAGGTGGTGATGGTGGTAAATACAACAGTAACATTTAAGAGGCTTCTTGACAAATACATGAACAGGAAAGGAAGCAGAGGGCTATGGACTGCATAGAGGCAAAGGTTTTGAGTTTAGAAAGGCACTATGGGTCGGCACAGGCTTAGTGGACTGAAGGGCCTGTTTCTGTGCTGTACTGTTCTTTGTTTTTCACTCCCAGTTTCTTTCTAAATCCTAGGAACAGCGTTTTAATGTAGAAGAAAAAATAATTGATACAAGTAAACCAGAGAGAATCTTTTCACATTTACCAAAGCACAACTGGTCTTTGGAAATGTTGGCTATCAACAAGTGCTACATCAATTTCAGTGTATATCTATCTACCTACCTACTCATGGAAGGACTTAAATCATTGAAAATATCCACACAATGATGTTTTCCAATCAAACTGTTCAGGCATGCAATGGCAAATACCTGGGGCAGGTGAGATTTGAACCCAAAACTTCTGACTCAGAGATGATCACAAGATTTGTCACGAGAACCCTTGGAAAAGATGATGTAGCTATTTCTATTCAACCTGTTCAGAGATGCTTTGACAAACCCCTGGGCAAGTGAAACTTGAACTCAGACCTTCGCACGGAGGTAGGGACATGGTCAGTAAACCCTTCTTATCATTTAGTAAGCTACTTAAAAAAGGAACAGAGACAGAGACAGTGACAACATGAAACGGACTATACACTAAAAGTAGCCCATATCATTTTACCAGGTATTCAGATGGGGCTCTAAATTAAATAGTAGATGTCTGGGTTCATTTGCATGGATAATTATAAAATCAAAAAGATAAAGGAGAAGGTAAGATTGCACGCTAGTGCTGGGATAACAAGGTGTAGAGCTGGATAAACACAGCAGGGCCAGGCAGCATCAGAGGAGCAGGAAAGCTGAAACATCAGCTTTCCTGCTCCTCTGATGCTGCTTGGCCTGCTGTGTTCATCCAGCTCTACACCTTGTTATCTCTGATTCTCCAGCAACGGCAGTTCCTACTATCTCCGAGACTAGTGATGGGGCTGTTTTCTTTTCTGATAATAAATGGGACAGAATGTATAAATATCATTTTGTACCAAGGAACCATAAACATGTTGGGAAATTCAACAATGAAACCAACTTAAAAGGCTTTATAGCTTAATGCACGAAGCATTCAGAATAAGGTAGACAAACTAAAGATGGAAATTCAGATAAATGAATACAACCGCATTTCCATTACGGAAACAGGTTACAAGATCAAAACTGTGAATTTAACATCCAGGGATATTTGATCTTTTGTAAAGATAGCAGGGATGGAAAAGGTGGTGGAATAGCACTATTCATAACAGATGAAATTAGGACAGTTGTGAGAGATGATCTAGGCTCAGATGATGTAGAATCCATTTGGACACGTGTCAAGAAAAGCAACAAAGGACAGTAAGAGTAGTGCACAGGTCCCCAAACAGTAGCCACTCTATGGGCAGGGCTAGAAGTCCACAAAAAAAAGTATGTAAAAAGAAGAGACCAATAATTATGGTGACTTTAAACTTTATGTTGATTGGGTTAATCAAATTGGAAAGAATAGCTACAGCAATTTCCTACAGTACTTTAGGAATTGCTTCCTTGAGCACTGAGGTGAACTAGGGAAACTAGGCTATCTTGTTTTTACAATGAGTATTGACTTCAGAGAGCAGAGAGATAGATTGTGTGCTGTGGAGATCCAAATATCTTCCCCTACCTTGTTCCAGGCCCCAAGCTGTTCAGATACTAGAAACCAAATCTTACAGTTTGAGGCAGACAAAAAGCTCAATAACTGGTTTCTAGTCCAGAGATCAATCAATTTGTTGTCACTGCCTAGTTGCATCTGTATAAAGAACTGCTCAGCTCCGATTCATTTGTGACCACTTCAATTATTGTTTTTCAAAAACTGCTATTTACCAGAATGCTTGCCGTTAGTGTCAGGTTACTTGCTTACTAAAACATGCAGTAATACTTTAAAATCACTGGCTTTAAAATAGTTCTTCGCCCTTTCAGTCCACAATTTTCAAAAGGATGACAGCAAATTGTAGGACAGGACACCTTATATTATCTTCTACAGACTTCCATCATACCAACTTGTACAGTATGGTATTATTCCTGGTTAATAATACAAGGTCAAATACAGTAATTGCTATCTCCACACCAAGAGTCAGTTGTGCCACGTTTTGAGTCCAAATCCTCTGCAGCTCTGTTGATAAGTGCCTGCAGATGTCTTTGTGCAATTGTGACATTGGATAGAAAACACTCTCAGTTTTTCTTCCTTTCTCTTCCCAACTGAATTCACTTTGTTAAACTTGTAAGAATTTGATACTTTTAGAGAAAGAACACATGGCCTTACTCAAAAGAATTCCTACATTCCAATACAGGCTGTTTCACATTAATAGTCAGTTTTCCAATAAAATTAAGTTTGCTTATGAGTATTTCACCATTGTCAAGGACATCAAGGATTTAATTAGAAAGCTGGTTAGCTGCTATTTGATTTCAGTTCATGCATTTGAAGGTTAATGTTGTGAATTAGGTTTCACTTAAAGCTGCTGTATTGCAGGTTATTGATCTCAAATTACTAACTTCAGTGTCAATTTGTGGCCACAGTATCATATTTATTAGAGCAATTAGGAAAGCCAAATCTTAGACAGAGAACATTGAATGCCAGGAGCATAATCGTTCAAAGATAAATCAAGAACACAGACCAGATTATCCACAACTCCAACTACCATTCACTCTTTTTAAGTTTCCAACGAGCTGAATAAGCTACCAGCTACATTATTAAACTATCAACCAGATGCAACACCATGCTGGAGTGGTACCAAAGTGGATCATATAAAAAACCAAATTCACATGGCTTTGCAGCAATGCTCAAGTGGCAGTTTAAATATACTAATGCAGAATATCTGGGCCTCATCACATATAACCATTGTCGAAGAAAATCTACAATGGGCTACTTCCCTTGCTCTTCATCCAGATTATACAAATCATCAGCATCCTGAAGAACAAAGCATAAAATGTGAAAAGGCATATTGTTCCATCTAACCTTTCACAGATCAACCTTTTCTGGCATGCATTCCTCTCAATTGACTTCATCGCTTAAAGAAATCACATGGCAATGCTCTTGTCACCTTCCCTGTCATCTTGATGACAACTACTAAAATAAAACACCTTAGTAATTAAGTATTCAACACGATGGATTTTGGGTGGGATGACTCCACAGTCTCAGTAGCTCAGGAACATGATGACTACAGTTAGCGATTATACCTAATCCCTAAACCAATATGTTGACTACTTCAGCATTATCTATTCACATAAACCACAATCGCCTTTGTGTTTAGGATTTTACTTTACAATTGTTAACCTGTGCAGCTCTATTTAGTAACCATACTTAATAAAACTGTTCACAACTACATTGAGTTGCACAGGGATGTAGACAGAGGCTTCTGAGTCACTCAGAATACAGTAGTGGGGTCTTTTGTTTCATCAGCTTTTATTTTTCCAATAAATTACATTCCTAGAAATTATCATTATTAATATTATTTGCAAATACAGCTGATCTCAATGGTATCAAAATTTATAAAATCATGTGTATGAATGTTTATAACAGCCCACATTCAGAACTGGAAACATTATGTAAGTCATTAGCAGGCAGTATTTTCAAATGTGAAGGTCCCAATTTTCAAGAATTGGAAGGGCTCCATCCCCGAACCAAAACGGTACATCTGATGGACAGGAAGTGACGGGGGTCTAAGCGTGGAGGCTTGAGGGAGAGGGACTGTAGGCAATGAGGGAGGGAGGGAGGGAAGGGGGGGCGAGAGCGAGAGCGAGCGAGAGAGGAGTCTGTGGTGGGCAGTGAGTATCTACGACCAGAGTGAGGCTGCAGGGGGAAAAAGGGGAGACAGTGGGGCTAAGGTGAGCTGTGACCTCAGACCTCACCACTCCCCCAACCTCCATCTGGTCTCCTTGTTTCTCCACACCCATCCCACCTCAAGCTCTCAAGCTTGAGTACTGGGTTAATGGTAAGATTCTTGGTAGTGTAGATGAGCAGAGAGATCTCAGTGTCCATGTACACAGATCCTTGAAAGTTGTCACCCAGGTTGATAGGGCTGCTAAGAAGGCATACAGTGTTTTAGCTTTTATTAATAGTGGGATCGAGTTCCGGAACCAAGAGGTTATGCTGCAGCTGTACAAAACTCTGGTGTGGCCGCACTTGGAGTATTGCGTACAGTTCTGGTCACCGCATTATAAGGGGGATGTGGAAGCTTTGGAAAGGGTGCAGAGGAGATTTACTAGGATATTGCCTGGTATGGAGGGAAGGTCTTACGAGGAAAGGCTGAGGGACTTGGGGCTGTTTTCGTTAGAGAGAAGAAGGTTGAGAGGTGACTTAATTGAGACATAAGATAATCAGAGGGTTAGATCGGGTGGATCGGGAGAGCCTTTTTCCTAGGATGGTGACGGCGAGCACGAGGGGGCAAAGCTTTAAATTAAGGGGTGAAAGATATAGGACAGATGTCAGAGGTAGTTTCTTTAGTCAGACAGTAGTAAGGGAATGGAATGCTTTGCCTGCAACGGTAGTAGATTCGCCAACTTAAGGTACATTTAAGTCGTCTTTGGACAAGCATATGGACGTACCTGGAATAGTGTAGGTTAGATGGGCTTCAGATTGGTATGACAGGTCGGCACAACATCGAGGGCCGAAGGGCCAGTACGGTGCCGTAATGTTCTATGTTCTATTTCCCCTGCCCCTGCAATAAATACACACACACACCCCCTCCAGCTGTAGGGCTCACCTTCTCTTCTCACCCTGGGAATCCCTCAGCAGCCCCCTTCCTGTGTTCAGGATCCCTCTCTGGTACACTGAAGACCACTTCAAGAACATGTCCACTTCCCTGTGCATATGCAATGACTGTACATAATGACATCTCACGTGCAGTTGACTGCAGTTGATTGGCAGCAGCAATAATTTCCTGACCAAATTGTGTTTTTCATTCACTCATGTACACTGCTTCAATGTGGAAGAACAACATCATGATGTTGAACCATTACCAAGAATTCACTTCCTTAACGTTAGAAGACACATGTGAGCAGACGATAATGCGGTGAAAAGAATCTTCCTTCAGCTTGTGTAGGTCTTGCACTTAGAGAATGAAGAAATGCAAGGACCTATTACAACAAAAGACCTGCAATGTGACAAACAAAGTACAAGTCCCACAATAAAGTGGTGCCTGAAAGGAATAATGTAGAGCTTCATGGAAATGTAGGTCTGAAAATGTTTGGTATCAGTGAGAAACGCTGATCCAAATCAAAAAAGGGTAGATCTGTTTTTACAAGTACAGACAAGTCTTCTACCAAGCCATTAAAAGCTCCTGCCGTTGTGATGCAAAAGCAAGATTATGTCTATAACGTATCAGCCAGTATATGGGAAAACATTCAGATATGGAACATCAGCCCCTTAAATTGACATTGAAACCATCCTAAGCAACCCTCAAAGGGGTTGGAAGGGCGTAACAGATCATGGATATGTGTAAGTAGGATTCAAAAAATATTTAAAGCCTGAATGTTATCCAGAATACTTAATGATTAAATATTTTTCCTGTCCACTGTCAAAACATATAAAGGTTCCACTATGTGACAAATTCTTTCATTGTGCTCTCTTGCACAAAACTGTTTTTATGCCACCATAGAGAAGAGAAACCTGCCATTGGTGAAGACAGTTTAATAACATAATTTTAAAAACAGAAAGAGAATTAGCTGACATCAAGTTCAAAGTCATTGGACTTGACACATTAGCTGTTTCTCTCTCAACAAATGCTGTCAGGCCTGCTGAGTTTATTCAACATTTTCTGATTTCATTACAGATCTTCAGTACTTTTGCTTTTATAGAAGAACACCACAATTGTAACAGTAGGAAAGCTAATCCAAAATATAAGATGGATTATACACAAGTATTATTTGGCTATACAAGAAATAATCAAGTTATACTGAGCATCCAAATAGTCTAAACCCCAAGATTTTACACAAAGAAACAAATCTGTGGATTTTACAAATACCAATTGATAAATGTTGCTTTGATGTGAGTAGCTTTTACTGTGCTCTTGTGTGACAGACAATAGTGACATTCAGAGACATTTTTAAAATAAGTAATTTATTCACCTTATATTCAAAAACCTTAAATAAAGGAACAAACATACATAATATGGAATGTGAATTTTAAATAGATCAGAGAACTAATAATGAATATGAAGGCATTTCATTGTACAGAACAAAGCTGGTTACCTCTCAGTCACTCAGCAATCACTTCCTTGTGGCTTCCGAACAGTAAAATACATTAGCATGGGTCCACAAACTAAACAGTATCAGTAACAATGCATTAGGCCCATACCTCTAAAATGTTTTCTTGTCCTGATTTTGTGCTTGTTGTCCGGTGCAGCTTCTTCTGTAGTTAATGGAGATGCAGCGTGTTATATGACCACATTAGTCAAAGCCTATCTAGAGAGAGAAACAAAAATTTCCCTGTTAAAATGTAAGAGTAAAATTTTGTACATACATTGAATGTTTCCTCCAACCCAACAATTAGAGGGTTCAACTAGACTGGAACTTATTCTCAGATAACTTTTTCCTGAGATTAAAGTTCTGAATTAAGCATTCATCCATGTGGGAGGCACTATGATGTGTGTGCTAAGAACACAAACATATGGTGCTGTGAAGTTTGTTTTGTTAGGCAAAGTTCATACACAGCAACTGCTGCAACACAAAGTAATGGTACCAGTGAGTTAGAGCTTTTGGACATAATGTTGTCCCACCTCAGTACAGTAGCACACTGGAAATCAAGCCCCGTTACTCCACAAGTTATTATACAAGTTAAATGTTTTATCAAGGTTCACAGAAATTAACCAATTCACCTGCCTGTTTAGACACTGGTGAACAGAAAACACCAGCCAGGTTTGTGTGATAAGAATGACTACTTATTTACTTGAAGCTATAATCTATGAACTGTCAACACATAACTATAGCTGGTAAATCTCCCCCTTCACACACATACAGACAAAAAACATTGGTGCTATGGTAGAATGGCTCAAATGATATCCATCCATATGGTTTGCAGAGATGATCCTTTTGCTTGCCAGGACTTACTGTTCTTCAATCTCCCTTTTGTGGGTATTTTTTACTTTCTTGCAGGAGATACAGAGCGACAGATTCAAAAATTATGTAGCTTCTGACTTATTGCTTAAAAATGAACAGTTTACAGCAACTAGTGAAGGTAAACAAAGTGGACTTCTTCAGGAAAGAAAGGAAAATTCTGAAGAAGGATCACAGCACCCAAAAATATCAATTCTGCTTTTTCTCTCTACAGATGCTGCCAGATCTGCTGAACTTTTCCAGCAATTTCTGTTTTTGTTTTTGGCTTTCTTCAAGCTTCAGGTAAGGCTTCTGGCAACATTGTTCATACCCACATGCTACTGAAATACAGAGAAGCTAACCACAATTGTTGGCAAGCCGATGGCCCCATCATTTGTAGTTGCTCACATCTTCACAAAACAAAATCAGCTAATTGTTGTTAGCCCAAGTCTCACTTTTCAAAAATCTCTTAGTGCCAGCCATCTGCAACCAGTTTGAAAAAAGCAGCAAAACAAACAGAACTTGCATTCAGTACCTTGCTTTTAAAAAGTGCATCAATCCCTTCCACAATCTTTGATTTTAAACTAGCTCTTTTCCTACTTCAGTCCACAATAATACAGAAAAAGCAATTACGGTCTTTACAATATTGCACAACTGAATAAGTGTGTTGAACAGGCCGACACAGTATACTGACAAAACCTTCTCTGAATGTGTCTCTTCCTAGTGCTTATGGCCATTGCAGTTAGGCTGAGTGTACTCTTTACATCAATCAGCTCCATTTGTACGTTGAGGTTCAATATCCACAACAGTGATACTTGTTGGCCTCTTAAAGCAAACAAGTATTCTTCAAGGGCCCCAGCAAAAAAATGCTTTCAGTTTACTGTCATTAAGGTCTCCCCACAGAGTACAGTAATTGAAACAGCCAATTTCTTTCAGCAGATCTGATGTGTTAAAGCCTGAAAGGACACTATGAGGGCCAACCAATTAAGAAAATAAAGTCGACTGAATTGGTGGTACAGTATTGGCATCCTGAGACAATGTCTATAATGAAATCAATAATAATAGCAAGATAACTCTAAACCTAGCCCAATTTTATAAAAGTCAATGTACATTAACACCAAACTGATGCTGTAATTCAGCTTAGAACTGATTAAAATGTTGATTATATTTTAAAACCACCAAACCACATGGTAACACAGTGGGGAGCTGAAGGAATACAGCAGGCCACGCAGCATCAAAGGAGCAGGAAAGCTGACGTTTGGAAAATTTCTGAAGAAGGGTGGCGACCCGAAACATCAGCTTTTGTGCTCCTCTAATGCTGCCTGGCCAGCTGTATTCCTCCAGCTCTCTGACTCCAACATTGGCAGTTCTTACTATCTCAGATAGATTGTGTATTTTGGATGGGAATTTAATCAAATGGGAATGTTTGGGAAATTCCATTCTTCGTTTAGATGACTTTATAAAGGGACAGCAATGTTTGACATCAACACTTGAATCCTCCGTGTGCCAAAAATAC
Organism: Stegostoma tigrinum; assembly: GCF_030684315.1. Taxonomy (NCBI): domain Eukaryota; kingdom Metazoa; phylum Chordata; class Chondrichthyes; order Orectolobiformes; family Stegostomatidae; genus Stegostoma; species Stegostoma tigrinum. The sequence goes on along the minus strand of NC_081378.1, from coordinate 22,250,944 downwards.
AAGCCATAAATACCATAACATGAAACCTCTTGTTTAACAATGAAGATTCCAAGGTGATAAAAACTGCAACAATTTAAAAGTTCTGAATTTCCGAAGTGCCAAAGAATACAAGGACATTTTAACTACAGTAATTTCCATTTAGGCTCAGTAATTTAGTTCCATATATATTATTGATAAATTGAACATAACAGCACAACACAAGTATTCGTTAATAGCAAAGCACAGATCTTCAGAAGGCAAGTGAAATAAATGGGCAAAAGTAAAAGTAAAGGAACTCAATCTTATTACTGGGTATTGTATAGAATGTACAATGTAGAAATAAGCCAGTGAAACTAGTCTGTCCTGTCGCTTATGCTCCAAATGAACATCCTCCCACCTCTCTTCATCCAACTCCATTAGCACGCCTTTCTATAAAACTTTCCCTCTCGTGTTTATTCAGCTGCACCTTAAATGTATCCTTTTTTCGCATTTTAATTAGTCTTTGATGCAGCAAGTTCCACATTCTGGCCAACCTTTGGGCAAGTTAATAACCAACTACCATCTACAGCCCTCTGTGTTTGACTTCACCACAATATGAAACAAAATTCTTTATGTCTCCCCATCAAATCATTTCATGATCTTAACCACCACTATCAGATGAACCACCACCCTTTTAATCACAACAGAAAAATAAACCAATCTGTTTAACCTTTTAAGAGCATATCTTCTCATTATTGGTACCACCTTCTGAATCGGTTTTAAAAACTTTCTGAAGTCTCTACACACCATTTATAATATGAAGTCTAGAACTGTACAATTTTAACATACAAATTTAGCTGCTTTCTTTCACAAACTGATAGATCAGCCTCCTCCAGGCTACAAACAAGTCAGCTTATCATTCTACTGTGCACCACTGGGAGAATTAATACCTTTTCTAAACACAAGAGTCAGAAATTACTTGACAATACAAATACTTCTATTGTTCAGTCTGTTTATCCATGTGCGAGTCATAGATCTTTACTGCAGGGACATTGGACGGTTGAGCAAATCAACTGACTTTTCACCTCTTGGGGGGAGCTGGGCTTCAACCTAAAAGTCTCTTTACTGCCAGCAACAAACAACATCTACAGAAGGATGCTGTCCAGTCACAAATTACAACATCAACACAAAACCAGCTGCAGTTCAGCACAAGGTCCAAGATAACAGACAAGGACGAGAAACGAAAGAGGAAGTAAAAGTCCCAATGATGCAATACAGGAAAACTAATTTTTATGGAATCTTGTTAAAGCAGAGTAAGTGCAATTTTAATGTGCATCTGGTGGTGTTTTACCTGATTAAACAGAAAATTTATTGCTCAGCACAGATTTCTCCGAAATATCCATCACTAACTCCTTGCTGAAGTTGGATGGAGAAAAAGAAATCAAGATTTTAACGTGAATTAGCAACTTGTCCCTTGCGCATGTTCTCTCCCAATTATGCAGCAAACATTGGTCTTCCAACAGGCAGTCAGAATGGAATCGTTTAAAATGCATAATCAAGAAATCCTTGAAATGAATATATCCCCTTGCCACAGGTTTGACATCACTATCCGACTTCAAAATCTGACCACGTAGTACTTAGTAAGCCCTGGCATATACAGAATCCCAATTCCACCTTCAGTCTCAAACAATAAATAAATACCTTCCTTATTCTGTTGGAATGATCCAAATATCTGTAAAGTATATTGGGAATTATCTTACATGAAAGACTTGGTCTTCAGATCCTGACTGCACATGCAAATGTAGTTGTTGGGTTTTCTGTCAACACATAGATCACCATGCACTTGCTGTCCATACAGATCAGCACTACAGCTTTGGATGGATCCAACTTCATATGAAAGTTTTCAGTGCTAGCTGTTTACAACCTAACTGTCACAGCTGGTGAACGCCCTTCATAATTCCATGTGCTTGCAAAGTTGGTAGTTTAAAATGTGCAATTATATATTTCCATTTTAGGTCCATGATGAGTAAATGCAATTCTATGTCTTTGACTTTACACAGTATAACAATCAGATCAAGATAGTTCAGTCTTTGTGAATGTTCGTAGACTGACAACAAGCCATCTATAACTCCTTACTCGGTTCATTGACTGTGTTTTTGGTTCTACAGATAGCAGTGGACTGTTGTACATTTGCAAAGTTATACTGAGTTAATTGTTTGGTTACTGCATTCCACATTTCTCCAAACGTTCTTCACAATTGAATTCCTGTCTTCACCTCTATTCCCTGACTTCACCTTTAAATGTTTTCAGGCCTTCAGACCAATTAATTCTTCATTGCGGTTTGGATTCTAATTAAAATAGCACAAAAAGAAATTTGTATGGCCTGGCAGTTCCAAACACTTCAAATTGGGCCAAGAATGTGGTATTTCCACCACAGATCAGTGTATTGATATCAAAGGCTCTTGTAAAAGAACTCTTTATGTCTCTAAGATCAACACTAAATTACAAGTTAAAATGGTACATTAAACATTGTGAAATCTATTAATATCCTTAGCATCTGCAGATAAAATAGCTTGCTTTTTGTAATAACCCCTTTAAGGTTCATGGCAATCACTAGGTCAGGGATGGGTCTGCATGTCTACCTCAGGCTAGGACTAGCTGCATACATCATAAGTAATGGCTCTATTTTGGTGTTCAACAATATATGAACAATTCCAGTCAGATTTCCTAAGTTAGTACATGGGTGACAAGAGATACGTCTCAGACCACCTTGCTTTTCAACGAACCTGGTAAGACCATGAAGGGGAAAATCGTGAAAATGTCACTGCTTGGGCAAATGGAACCTTTTGATGCTGGTATGGAGGTTTGGCTTCAGTACACTAAAAGAATGAGATGCATTTTTCAGGCAAACAGGATATTAAGGAGATTAAGGACAAAACGTAATTCTCCCGACCACTTGTGGGCCATGGCTATCAGCATCATAAAGGGTTTAACCTACCTTACAGTCCCCAGAGTCAAAATCCTTTGACGAATTGATAGATGTGGTGGTGGATTGCTGTGACCCAAACTACCTGTTACATCGCTGTGTTAAACCTGTAATACTGCAAACAGACTACCTGGGGAACCAGTTTCCTGAATTCTTAATGAGACTTCAGAAATCAGCAGAACAAGGAGTTCAGGTCAGTAGTTCGGGAAATGTTCTGAGATGACCTGGTTTGTAGAATTAATAATATTGCTACCGAGAGGAAGCTACAGACTGAACCAGATCTGGACATTAAGAAAACTACTGAACTGGCCTCTTCCACAAAGAAAGGGGCTTGGGAACTTCATCCTCACCCTTGAATAAAAAAAGTCATGGTGATTTGATGGTGGGAACATTGTTTGGTTGTGTGTAATAGTACTTTTGGATATGTAAAATGGTGAAAAAGACAAAAAAAAAAGCAGACTCAAGAGGTTTTCATGGCACAGTGGTAGCATTTGTGCCTCTGGAGCAGGAGGCCCAGGTTCAAGGCCCACCTGCTCCAGTGTGGTATCCTATTGATTCTTTTTTTAAATAAAAGGCAGACCAAGGGGCTCCTGTAGAGCAGTGGCAGTGTCCTTACCTCTGATGTGATTTATTAATATGTGTACAAAGTACAGTGAAGAGTGTTGTCATGTGTTTTCCAGGCAAATTGTACTAAACAAATACAGAACAGAGTGCAGAATATAATGTTATAGCTGCCTAGCAGGTGCGGAGAGAGATCAACATGAATACTACACAGTTCATTCAAAAGTCTGATAACAGCAGGAAAGAAACTGTTCTTGAACCTACTTATACATGTTTTCAAACTTGTATATCTTCTGCCCAACAACATTGGGTGGAAGACTGTATACCTCAGTGGGAGGGCTCTTGATCATGTTGGCTGCTTTCCTGATGCAGCAGGAAGTATAGATGAAGTCAATGGATGGGAGGCTGGTTTGTGTGTGTGATGGACTCTCTGTGGTTTATTTCATTCTTGGGAACAGTTGTTGCCAAACCACACTGTGATGCATTCAGATAGGATATTTTTTATGGTGCATCTACAAAAATTTGTAAAAATATTTAATGACATGTTGAATTTCCCTAGCCTCCTGAGGAAGTAGAGGTGTTGCTGAGCTTTCTTGACTGTAGTATCAATGTGGGTGGACCAGGACAGATTGTAGGTGATCGTCACTCCCAGAAACTTGACGGTCTTGACCATCTCTATCTCAGGGTCATTGATACAGACTGGGGCGTGCTGTCCACGCCACTTCCTGATGTCAATGACCAGCTACTTCGTTTTGCTGATTCTTGATGGAGAAATGGTTGTCTTTACACCATGCTGCTAAGCACTCTATTTCCTTCCTGTACTCAGTTGTGTCATTATTTGAGATCCAATCTAAAATGATGGTGCCGTCAGCAAATGTGAAAATGGAGTTGGTGTGGAATTTGGCCACACAGTCGTGAGTATATAAGGAGTATAGCAGGGGGCTGAGTACACAGCCTTGAGGCGCATCAGTGTTGAGGATTACTGTGAAGGACCTGTTCTCACCTATCTTTACTGGGGTCTATTGGTGAGGACGTTGAGAACCCAGTTACAAAGGGAGAAGCAGAGACTTAAGGGAGTTTGGAGAGGAGTTTGTTTGGAATTACGGTGTTGAAGGTGGAGCTGTAGTTAATAAGTAGGAGCATGATTTAGGTATCCTTGTTGTTCAGATGATCCTGGACTATAAGGACCAGATTTACTGTCCCACCTACTTCAGAGATGTGTCATAACATATCCGGACAGTTGATTTTAAAAATAAAGCACAGCCAAGGGGCCTTCTGGTGCAGTGATACAGTGTCCCTACCTCTGAGCCAGCAAGCCAGAGATCAAATTCCACCTGCTCAAGAGGTGTGCCAGTATATCACTGAACAGAGTGATCAGAAAATATAAAGCAGGCACAGCTAATGGTGGTCAATAATTGCAAAATAAAAAGGAAAGCAGACCCGTTCCCTTCCTGCTCCCTCTACTCTTCTCCTCACTTTTCATTGTTCAAAATACCCATATGGGCTTTGCTTGTAAATTCCTGACTGGCTGCACAGGTGGTGATGACTGGTTGCAGTTAATATTAAAAGCATAATAAGACACAGTGATTTGATGGTGTGAAAGATATTCAGTTGTGTGTAATGACGCAGCCGGAGATTTAAAAAAATTGTAAAGCAGGCCCACAGACTCTTGTGGCACACTGGTAGTGTCTCTGCCTCTCATGCAGATGGCCTTGGTTAAAGTCCCACCTTGATGACACCACCTCTGAACAGACTGATTTGAAAATATCTGTAAAGCAGACCCACAAGGGGAGGCAGTGGTGTAGCAGTAATGTCACCCAGGCTAATGTTCAGGGAACATGGGGTCAAATCCCACAATGGCAGGTGGTGAAGTTTGAATTCAATAAAAAGACAGTAAATTAAAGCAGGTCCAGAGGGCCCTGCAGCACAGTGGTAGTGACCCTATCTCTGGGCTGTGAAGGCTTGGGTTCAAGTCCCAACTACTCCAGAGAATGGGCTGATTCTTAAAAAAAAAAGCAGACCCAGGTCACAGCAATTTGGAGGTGGGAAAGCCATTTGGTTGTGCTTAAGAGCACATCTGAATAGAAAGGCAGAATAAAGCAGGCCCAGCTGATCATGATTAATAGTATTAGAAAAAAGTAAGGGCAATTTGGGGGTGGGGGGATAAATGTGATTGTTTTAAAATCTAGAATTGTTATCTCACACAAAGTGTTGACTATCAACAGTGAGAAATGTTAACTCCCTCCACACATATTGATAGGCCTGCTGGGTTTCTCCAGCATTTCCTGTGGTTGTTTCAGATTTCTAGCCTCTGGAGTATTTTGCTATTACTGAAAAAGATTATTTTGTTTGGGTGAAGAATGGATAACATGAATTTGAAACAAATATAGGAAAACCTTACCATCCTTTCTTTCTCTTTCCATGACTTGGTGCACAGAGAAAAGGTTCTTTGTTTGCCTTTCCTCTTGGTCTATTCTGCTCTTGCTCCAAATTATGCACCAGGAGGTTCTGCTGATAAGTACCTCGCCTCCAAGATCATATAAACGCAACAATTCAAACCTACACAAAAACTCAACATCCTGGTTGAAACATTTATATTAATTCTACATCTCTGCCACAACATTTTCTTGCTGCTAGTAGTTCCCAAAAGTCTACTGGCCTCTTCAACAAAATAATTGACTGAGCATCCACAGACTTCCATACTGGTGCGTGTTAAGAATTCCAAAGATTTATAACGCTTTGAAGATTTTTTTTCTCAGTCCTACATGGTTGACCTTGTAATCTCAAACACTGACTCCAATTATAGGCATTGCAGTCAGAGGAACAACATCTACCTTTCAAGCATATTCCACTCTTGCAAACATTTCTTTATGGGGCAGACCTCTAACCTCAGGAAACAATCTAATGAACTTTTGTTGCACCTACTCCAATGGAAATTTCTAAAGCAAAAAAAAAGTACACACAGTGGTATAGATATGGCAAATAATTATACAGTCAGTGATCACTGACTACTTCAATGAACTCCATAAGTTCATTGGAATTAAGTGCCATGCACTCACTTGAGCTGTTCCATGAGCATGCATCAAAATCAGTGTTTAGCTACTAAATCTGCTGATCTATGTTCACCATAATTTGAATGCTCCTGGGAGATGCTAATCAGTAATTAGAAGCAAAATAGTTCACAGATTTCAAACAGGCTAGTTTTATTTACAGCACATCCATTTTGCATCTGTTTCCATCTTATATTATACACCAAAGAACTTGCACTAATGGGTAACATGTGACTTGCATTCCTAATTATTTACTGTACTTTGTGTATTTCACAACAGAAGCAATTCCATCAAAAGTATTTCTCTGATGGTGGCACAAAACTATGTTGTTATGGAACCACAACCCACTCCATCACTATTTTGGCTCTCATCATATCATGGAGCTTTTTGGAGATGAGCCTTTTATGAATTATACAAATACTTACAAGTAAAGAATCTTCAAATAAATGAGATAAATTGAGAAAATGTGAGATTGAGATGAAAGAGTGGGATGAAGATACAATGCTTTAATTTCCAGTTGATGAAAAGCAAAGGTGAAATATCTTCCTGTATTGATACAGGTAGGAAGACTGAAAACATTTGATGAGGAATCTTCAGTGGGCTATATCCACATGCATGTTAAAATATGTCAAGCACTGTATTTATTGCAGCCATGTAAATTCCATTGAGCTCTTTGTCACAAGTGCTGGTCCAAGAGAAGAAATGGCTCAAAGGAAGAGATTAGTTGCCAGTTTACTTGGTGTAGAGCTCTCAATTTAGTTGCTCAGTCAGAACAGAATCCAGAAACAGTTCTGCCTGGGGTGTATACATTACAATATTCAAATACAAAAGCACTTGCAATACAATACATCACTTCAAATGTTATTTGTTATAATTAATACTGGAAATAGTATTGATAGAACTGAAGCTTTCTTTTGACTAAATTGATTTTAAGACAAATAATACCATCTGACACTGTTCAGCTTTTTAAATGAGCATAAAGTTCAACACATCGTGGCAAAGAAAGCCATTAGAAATTCCTTTACAAAAACTGGCTTTCAGTTGACACATCAATCAGCTTTTACTCGTTAAACTGTGCCTTCAGTTCTTTCAATTTCCACCTCAGTATGTCTCATTTTCTTCAATCTCCTGCCCAACACTAAAATGAGCCTGACCAATCGTTCGTGTTTCACCATTGCTTCCCATTCTTTTTCCTGTCAAATCACTCATATCACATTTCTTCTGTCACAGCACTGCCTACAACTCATTCTGATCAGCTATTTTCCTTACTCATTTCTAGGTTCCACTGTCAAAATTTTCTTTCACTTTTGATTCCACAATTTGGAGACATTTACATATTTTAGATTCTACAATTGCCCCATGCACACATGGCCCAAATGGAAAGCAAGCCCTGAATGGATGAGCGCGCACATTCAAAATCACAGGCCAAAAGTTTGCAATACATAGTTCTGAGTCTTGAATCCAAGACTCAACAGGACTGTTTCCATATCTGCCTGACAAAAAGCAAGGTGAAAAAAATTCCAAGTTTGTGAATATGCTTGCTCACTGGTTACGATATCCTCGGAAAGAGTACGTCTTTGAGGTATTACTTTAGACCATTGGCCACTTCTCATGTTCTAAAACTACCCAATTTACTCAATGTTGCAAATTTAGACATTCAATATCGTGTAACAACAGTTTTGCAAATGCTTAAGAAAGCAATATCATTTAAAGTAATATTCATTCATTATTCACAGGCTGTAGGCATCACTTGTAAGGTCTGTTTGCCTGTTCCCAACTGTCTGAAAAAGCAGTGAGCCACCGTTCAGAATTGCTGCAGCCCATGTAGCAAAGCTGTTAGGTAGGGAGTTCCAAGAGATTAGCCCAGCGACAGTAAACGAACAGCAACATATTTTCAGGTCAGGATGGTAATTGAATTAGCATAAAGCTTGTAGATGCAGTTCTGATGCACCGATTGTTTTTCTTCTTCTAGAATATACATGACTTGGATTTATGTGGTGTTGTCAAAGCAGTCTTGTTGAGTAGCTGCAGAGCATTTTGCAAATGGGATGTGGAGCTTCCATTCTTCTCTGGTGGAAGAGGAGTGAATGTTTAAGGTAATGGATGGATGCCAATCAAGTCAGTTGTTTTGTTTGGGATTGTTGGAAGTATTTTTTAAAATATTGTTGCATTCATCCAGGAGGGTGAAAATATTCCTTCACTCTCCTGACTTGTCTTGAATACCATGGTAAGACTTTGGTGACACAAGTGAACCACTCAGTGTAGAACACCCAACTATGATTTTCTACTTTAGCATTTTGACAGACTGGACCATCAAGTCAAATAATCAGTGGAGGCCGCAGAGATCAATGTGTAATGAATTAAAACAGCTCTCAGCTGGGCAAGGAATTGTTATCCATATACTGTCCAAGGAATTTAAGGGCATGTGCACCTTCGCAGTTACCAAAGATGAAGAAATATTCAGAAGTTCCTGCATAGCTGCAATGGTCTGAAGTATGTTTGCTCATGCTTGTGTTCATGGAGAACGATTAGAAGAGTTTAGAAGAGCGACGTAACCGCGGCAACATGATTGGAAAAGACTGTGAAGTGCTATGTGAATTTTGTTGAGGGCATGTTGTTTGTTCTGCTGTCCTTCATGTATCTTTTCTTTAAGAGTCATTGATTAATATATTCTGTGTATTCCACCAAAGGAAAAGTAGTACATTATGCTGAATGAGTCACTGTGTGGTAGTATTTGTATGGGAATTATGGTGTCATAATTAAAGAACTGACCCTGAAATATTATCAATATGCATGCAAGTAATTTGTTGCTTAAAGGTAATAAGACAGAGATGAAAGCAGTCTAACACTATATACAATTCAAATCATGTGCATTGACATCCATTTCTCAAGAGTTCCTAGATGCCACAGTCAGTCAAACCTTGATTTGATTTCAATGTGAGTCACTCACCTCACCTTTGGCATTCAGTTCTTTTCACTAGGTTTGATCTTATGCTTTAATGAAGTCTGGAGAAGAGTGGTCTTGCTGAAGCAAACTGTGCACTCCTGAACAAATACCACTTAATGGCACAGTCAGCAACACTTAATAAGCTTATGTGCGTGACTGGATTTCTCACTCTTCTTCTCTCGATTTCTCCAAAAACAGAATCTCTGTCACTGGTTACACATTTTTCCTCAGAAAGTTTCTGAAGAAATCAGAACTAAGTTTATGAACTTGTGTCCTGTGCTCAACAGGCAGGACAAATCCAACCCAGTCAATTACCATTTGATTAGTCTACTCTCCATTATCAGCAAACTTGTGGAAGGGGCAATTGGCCAGCACTTGCAAATGAATAAATTACTCGCTTACACTCAGTTTGCAACCAGGCAGAGTTACTCAGCTTCTGACAGCCGTGGTTGAGACAGAACACCATAAGTGAGGACAAGGTGACTGCCTTTGAGATCAAGGCTGCATTTGACCAAGTATGACAGCAAGCAGTCCTAGCTCAATTGGAGTTAATGGGAATCAGGGAGGGGCCATCTCTATTGGCTGGAGCCTTACCTAGCACTGGTGGTCGCAAACAGCAAAGCGGACTGTGAGCTCTGGTATTTCCTGATCAAAAGGATGAAAAAGGAGGAAAATGGAGACTGGTCTGAACTTTGGAACAGATTATCTTCAATAAAGTTGACAAATGGAAAAAACAGAACAAAAAGAGAAGTGGGGATGTTCCATGATGATTGTGTAATGTTCAACACCATCTGCAACTCCTCAGATACTGCCGAAGTCAGCCATATCTAAATGCAGCAACATCTGGACAACATCCAAGGTTTGCTGGTAAGTGGCAAGAAACTTTCACACCATGTCAATACTCCTGGACATTCAACAGCATTAACATCACTAAAACTGCCAATATCAATATCCAGGAGTTACCATTGACTAGGACCAGCCTATAAATACTGTGGATATAAGAGCAGGTCAAAGACTAGGGATTCTCCAACAATTCACTCACTTCCAATGCCTAACATCTAAAAATGCACAATTCCAAGGGGTTCAGCTCCAATAATATTCAAAATGCTCAACATCACCCAGGGCAAAATGGTTCACTTTAGTGTCCCTACACCTCAAGGATGGCAGTGGTAGTCAAGGTGGCAACACACCAACTTCACCAGTACAACTCAGGCTGGGCAATAAATGTAGATGTAGCCAGACATACCCAGATCTCATGGACAAATAAAGGCCTTTCTAAAAATAGTGTTGTTGCTCATTTGATGAAATGGTTCTGCAAACTCTGTGTCCATTTGCACCACTTCTAACTTCTGCAAACAGATGTCATGAGTAAGAAAATCAACAAAATTTACACAACTTGTAGTTTTGGACAAATGGCACCTCACAAATTTGCAAAACAAAATTTCTATGCTAATTTCCATCCACCCCTCTTCCACTTGAGCTTTTATTTCGCTTGTATTCTCTGAATTTATTTCTATCTCCTAATTATTTACTGGCCCCCAACACAAGACTTTAGTTTTTATCTCCTTAGAATTAAATATCAATAAAGAAAAATACAAAATTATACATATTTTTAGTATTATCTTGCATCCATGTATGGAATTTCTCATATTCTTCCAGGTTCTTCTCTCCAAAGGATTGTCAAAGTTAGAAGATTGGCTTCTGCCCCTTGGAAATTTTTTTTTGGTTTCAGCTCAAACAAGAACAACTGATCAAAACAGGTACCAAGAACATTAAATCAGAGGCTGCATTGAAACCCAAACTATCACACAGTGATGTCATCGTTTGCAACAAAGGCTTCTAAATAATTTGCATCAACCGTACCCTGCATTTCTACAAAGGGTTCTCCCTCATAACTGTGAATTCTCTGTCCATTGATTGGTGTCTAATTGGGCAGTTACGTGCTGTAGAATAAGAGAGTTCCTGAGCTTTGCAGAAGTTTACATTTACAAAGAGTTCAGTACATGATTTAAAACAGTGAGTCAACTAGTTATCTCAACACAGGAACGTGTGCCGACGTGAACTTGTGCGCGCGCGCGCACGCACACACACACACACACACAGACACAGAGAGTGGGGGAGGGTGGTTGTTGAAGCCAAATTTAACTGCAGGTTTGTGAACTTGCTTCATACAATTTTATTACTTGATCAATTATATCTCAGGGGTGGGTAAAAAGCTTCACATTGGTATTTCTCAGAATCTGTGCTTTACTGAAATCCAATAGAGCATTATTTTTTGGCCAGGAAGAAAAACAGATACGTCGAATGGACAAACACAAAGCAGATAAAGATGAATTAGATATGTTATCTGGAAAAACGAACCTAGGAAATACTAGTTAAAATTTCACCATTTTAAAAAGATAGGCACACAGCAAACCTGGAGGTGTTTGGAGATATCTGATGGTTTAAAAAAGTATGTTTAGGATTTGAAATGCCCAATGATAAAGTGATGAATACAGATTCAAAAGGGAATTGGATAAATACATGGAGAAAAAAAAACTGCAGGATTATGGGGGAAAATAGCAAGGGAACAGAGCTAACTGAACTGATCATCAAAAAGAGGTGCCAGAGATTGATGGGCTGAATGGTATAGTATAGACAGAGGCCAATGAATCCATGGTCCAGGTATTCTGATGGCCAGATACTAGAAATAACTAATGGGAGTTATGCATCAGGACCATGTGAAATCTCGAACAAAGGTGACGCTATAGAAAATGCCCAGGAAACTGAAGATTCTGAAAGGCAATTTCCCTGCACCTGGAGCCCTCTGAAAAGGCACCTTGAAATCAGAACTCACAGGGTTCCGACTCCTTTAATCTTAATAGTTACCCAGGCAAGCTTGGAGGGTTAGAAACTGTTTCTCCTGGGTAACTATTCAACTGTATTATAGTAATAATGTACAAGTCAGATAAAAGCGTGAAACCTGGCTCAATTCAAAGCAAAATACTGCAGAGGCTGGAAATCTGAAATAAAAACAAAAATCCTGGAGAAATTTATATGGCTGCATTTGTAGTAAATCAATTATTTTACCCTCAATAATATAAACCTTACAAGGAGAAAAGAATCATCTGTCTACACGTTCAAGTTCCTTGTTCAGTCCTCTACAGCTGTAACACCTTCAATAAACATTTGCATTCACTCAATGCTAACTTCTTTAGCTGATGTCAATGCATGAGATCCTTAAACAAGCTGCTACCTCAGTTCACTTATCCCTACACTCTTTGAATCTCTTTGAGCTTGTGCATTCAACAGCCTCAGAGAATGTCTTCTTCTTTGACACCTTAAATCTTTCCATTTCTGGAGCTTTTCTCTTACTAACTTCTAACTTCTTTCTTCTCCATGACTGTAATGGAGGCTGCAAAATAGCACTGCTGCTTCTACAGACCACCTCCCTCTGAAAAGCCTGAAAATTGACACAGGGAGACAGAAATAGAAACAAGCTCATTTAGAAAGTGAAAGGATATCTTGTTGCTCAGTAACAGCCCAATTTCTTTTGCTCATCTACTGTTATTTTGAATTCATCAAAAGCTTTTAAATTTTTAATCAAACACACAAACCTCCAAACAACCCATAATCACGTTTAACTCAAAATTGAACTAAAACTGTCCTTCATTCCTCCTTGACACATACAATACAGAAATATAAAATTAAAATAAAAGTTCTATATTATTTCTCAATTCTAGAATCCAAAATTTCCAAACAATAATCATTTCTTATAACTTGCTTATCAATGACTTCACCAACTATAACCTCCAACTCTTGACACCACCTGACATAGCATTCATTCCCCTCTAAGCACACACCTGACAATACCAGCCTAGTACTAAACCCATACCAACCCTGTCAGGTTAGATTCCCACCTTCTAACCCCCTACCCCTCACACACCCCTCATCTCCCCACACAACCAAAACCTCACTCCCTACCTGACATTCCTGGAACAGGAGCTGACACTTGTCACCCACAATACCAAACATTCATCAATTTATTTGGCATCCTCCCCACCTCACACACCCGCATTTTATCAGTCACAACGCATGCTCAGTGGGGGGATGGCCTGGCGGTATTATCACTGGACTGTTAATCCAGAGACCCAGGTAACATTCTGGGGGTCTGAGTTCAAATCCTGTCAGGGCGGATGGTGGAACTGGAATTCAATAAAATACTTGGAATTAAGAACCTGATGATGACAATGAAACATTAGTGAATGAGATGGGTTTTCCCAACAATCAGCAATGTCCTTTAGGGGAGGAAACAGCCATCCTTACCTGGTCTGGCCTACATGTGACTCCAGACCCACAGCAATGTAATTGACTCTTAACTGCCATTTGGGCAATAAATGCTGCCTCACCAGTTGTGCACTCATTCTGTGAACCTTTAACTTAAAATATAGCAGCAGTATCATTAAAAAGCAGTACATTTTTTTGCCTATTTCACTACTCCCATGCAGTGTAGGTCTCTCTCTCAGTTTTCTCTGTAGAGACGGGCCAACCACAGAATCTTGGACAGAAAAGCAGTTAAGTGGATAAATCTGAAGAAGAAAGCCATCAGTCCTATCAATTCTGACAACAGTTTTAATTTCAGGACCTGCACTTCTGACTGTGGAGGCTTTGGTGGATTGCACAACAATGGACAAAGAGAAACTGATCCAGAATGATCTACAAGATTCAAATATTGGCTGATTTATTTTTGAAGTCCTTAAAATGGGATTACTGAGCCCAATAGATGCTCCTGAGGTAGCGAATACGACAGCATAGATCAGAGATCAAGCCTAGCAATTTGAAAGCATGATCCACACAAATGTATATTCCATTCTTGACCTAACTACTAAACCATCAACAATTTCTGAGCTGTTTTGTTAAGCTAGTATTATATTTTCTAACTCAGAGACAATTCTTTCATAAAAATAGCGTTGTAATTAGAAAGCAAACAAAATATTTTTTTCTCAAACTTTATTGGCAAAAATTCATACAATCATGTACATGTCACTAGGAGATTTGTGTATTGCATTATACTTGAAAATGTTAGCGCTGTGATTATCGAGGCACTTGGACTTGAGTGCATTAGAGACTTCACCAACCCAGGTAGATGCACTTTGTGGGATTCATTCCACTTGATGCAAAACTACAACAATTTTTTTTAAAAAAGAGATTACACAGTAAATGCAGCGTGGATTATTTTTCGTGTTGCAGAAGCAACTGAATTAATTTATAAAACCATAAAAATCAACCACCTGCTCCAGCAGCATAACTGTCATGATGTTGCACAATATAGGCAGTAGTTTCCAATCAGTATTTGCAGTAGAACAGCAACCTAAGTGTGACGTGCTGCTATTCACTTTATCCAACCCCATGAATCAAGCTGAATGTACAAGCTTGGCCAAAACACATTCAAATTACCATCTGTAAATATACAAGTCCATATTGTTCATCTAGTCCTTCCCACTCAGGCAAGTAACAAAAGGAAGTGACTCAATTTACTATCTGTGGGAAAAACCCTTGTTGTGCAGAGGCACAAAATGGCCTCCTCATACGATAAAATGCTAAATTATTCAGGCCTCTTTCCAGCACAGCCCTACTTAAAACACACAGAACACGACCCAATGCAAATAAGAACTTTGATGGGCAATGATAAAAGGTTTCACAATTGACATATGCAAAATGGCATGAGTAAACGAAAATCTACCAAAAGAAACATTATACAAGCATTTCATTGATTCTGTTCAGCAAATAATTACTCCAGTGTCACAGCATGGCTGGAAGGTTTACAAAAGTAAATTACAAAAGGAAATTGTAAAAGAAAATTGTAAGTAATTCATAGAACGAATCTTACTTACTGACAGATCACCAGATCATTTGGCACTATAATTAATCTGAACACAGAATGTAGAGGGCTACTCCAGGGGTGTGTTGAGAGATTGCTGTATTTTTGGATGTGCAGAGTGTCGTTAGAAATGGCAAATAAAATCCCTTCATACACTTTGTCAAATGTTGCAGCACCAATCACTGGTGAGCTGTGGTTTGATGTGATGTATTGCCACCTATTTTCCTCTCTATCCTTTGTCTAATGGCCTATTTGGTTTGTACCCTACAGGATAAACCATTAGTCAGTCTTAGCAGGAAGAGGTGCTTCACTCGACAAGATCTAGCCTTTCGCACAACAAACAATACAAGTTATAGTGACTAGTTAGGTATAACTGCAAACATTCTCAGGAGACCAAGGTGATGTGCATCCCATCAGGACCTGGTACTAGACTCCTCCTTCTTCATCCAAACTCTGTGACATCATCAGATTGGGACGAGCCTAATGCAATTTCCTAAATTAATCTTTTCAGAACCATTACTTTATATAAGACTTCCTAATGACTCAGGTAGATGCTGAAGATCTTCTGATATTTGATAAAGACCAAGTAGTTCCCTCAAACGTGAGACCAATATTCCATCCGCAATATAGAAATAACAAATAAACTTATTCATTCATCTGATAGCTCTTTGGAAGATCATGTTACAGATTAAATTGTTGTCACATATCTAAATAATGCTTGCAGCAATGCAGACCAAATTTCCTGTACATATATTACTTGTTCTGCACTTTGAGACATAAATACAAGCCTTCAATCCTGAAACAGCTAACATTTGCCTTTTTCCAACCACTATATGTTTAACTTCATTTGCACGGAACGTCAAACATTAGACGGGTATGTGATTCAAGGTGACTTTCCCAGGTGCAGTTTCATTCAAACAAAGGCACATAGCTCACGTTCACCTGATCTGTACACTGCAATTTCTCCAGAACTAAATTTAACTCCAGATAAGGAAACTTAGCCTAGAGTTAGAAATTTAAGACTTTTTTTTAAACACCAGTGCCTCAGCAGTTTTCCTTCAGGAGGCACTAAGTTGGGGAGGCAAAAGAGAGAGTAAAGAAGAACAAAATTCAAAACAGCTCAATAATTAAATGCCTATGTCTCCTATGGACTAGCAGAAGATAGTTGCTGTACTGGTTTCCCTCTCATCCTCTTCAAGAACCCAGAAGATGAAATGACAAACTACTTTTTTCTGAGGTACTTGGAATTCAGCTAGCAACTATACCAGTCAGATTCTGATGCTGTACAGCCATTAATCTGGCTTCACCATAACCAATATGAAGTCTGTAAAATAAACTTCAAAAATATTTCTTAACTGGGGTATTGTCATCCCTCTCCAGTACTAAGCACGTGTACACAAAACAATGCGTCTCAGCACTTAACCTTGCTGTGCTTTCAAATTAGAATTTTATCGATTTGGAGAGTAGCGTGCATAAACTGATTCTCAACATTTGTAGAACTTAATATAGCTTCTTTTTCATTATCAAAAAATTGTGAATCCATGGAAACCCCAGTCGTTAGGTCTACAACAGGATGGGTCTATAGGGAGTGGTCCTCCAATATTTGACCTGGATGTAAATGATGTTTACTTATTCATTCATGGGATGCAGGCGTCATTGGCCAGGCCAACATTTATTATCTATCACTAATGCCAAGAATACGGTTAAACGTTAACCACATTGCTGTGGGTCTGGAGTCAAAGGACAGCAGTTTCCTTCCCTACAGGATATTAATGAACCAAACGGGTTTTTCCTGACAATTGACAATGGTTTCAAGTTCATCATTACACTAATTACAGATATTTATTGAATTTCCCAACATCTGTCTTGACAGGATTTGAACCGGGTCCCCACAACATTATCAGGGTCTCTGGATTAATATCTAGCAATTAAACCACTAGGCCATCACCTCCCCATGTCATATAAACATGCACAATATACAACAAAAAACATTTCTGTATCATCTTTTTACATTATGTCTTTGCTGTTTGATTTCAATTACCTCTTGACATTGAAGTTCATCTAAGAAACATAAATAAACAGCAAAATTCACAGCTGACCTTCGAGAAGCCCATGTAGGGGAGCTCACAGCAGGGAAGCAGCTAAGTGGCTAGGTTTAAAGTGTAACCTTATTATTTTATAAATCTTCAACAGCGAATAGACTGGGTTCTTTTTGCTCATATATGTTTTTTCAGATCTGTCTCTTGATTCAACTTTAAAACAATAAAAATGTAGGTAGTAAGTTAGCCTGGAGCAGTGTTTTTAAACAGTAGTAAGACTGTGTTATTTTCTGAGTCTGTAGATTGTTAAGGTGTAAAGATGACCTTCAATAGTGCGATGTGCCCTTCCTGTTGGATGAGGGAGATTAGGGAGAGTTTCCATGATACAAGTGATTAAATCTGCAGGAAGTGTTTCAGAGTGGCAGTTAGAGGCAACGAGGAATTTACACGAGGTATGGGAGTGTGATGGATGGCAGTTGTAGGCAGGGAGAAAAACCACAGATACAGTCAGATAGATGGATTACCTTCAGAAAGGTGGGACATGGAGGCAGGTAGTATGGGAGTCTCCTGTGGCTACCTCCATCTCAAACAAGGATGCTATTCTAGAAAATGTAGAGGGTAATAGGGTCTCAAAGGAATGCAGCACCAACAGCCAGGTTTCTGGTACTGAGGCTGGCTCTAACGTAACGAGGGGTACGTCAGATTCAAAGCACTTAATTGCGATAGGGAACTCTCTAATTAGTGGCACAGGCAGACATTTCTGCGACCAACAGTGAGATGTCAGAATGGGGTGTTGCCTCCCTGGTGCTAGGATCAAGGATATCTCAGACAGAGTGCAGAATGTTCTCAAAGGGGTGAGGGACCAGCAGGAGGTCAATGTACACATTGGAACTAATGGCATAGGAAGAGAAAAGGATGAGATTCTGAGGACTGAATATAGGACATCAGGCAGGAATTTAAAAGTAGGCGCTCAATGGTATAATATCTGGATTATTCCCAGTGCCATGAGCTAGTGAGGGTAGGAATAGGAGGATAGAGCAAATGAATGCATGGCTGAGGAGTTGGTGTAGGGGAGAAGGATTCACATTTTTGGATTACTGGAATCTCTTCTGGGGTAGAAGTGACTTATATGAGAAGCATGGAATGCATCTGAATTGGAAGTAGATTAATATACTGTTCAGGAGATTTGCTAGAGCTGCTCAGGAGAATTTAAATTAGTAAGTAGGAGGTGGGGGAAGAGGGTGGGAACCCATGGGGATAATGAGGACAGACAGCAGTTTGAGATCGATGCAGTTGGGAAAAGGAACAAGTCAAACAGTAAGGACGGGCAGGAACAAAGCAGAGAATGAGGTAGAACTGATAAATTAAGCTGCATTTATTTCAATGCAAGAGGCCTAACTGGTAAGGCAGATGAACTCAGGGCATGGTTGGGAACATGAGACTGGGATATCATAGCAATTACAGAGACGTGGCTCAGAGATGGACACAATTGGCAGCTTAACGTTCCGGGGTACAGATGCTGTAGGAAGCACAGAAAGATGGGAGAGGGTAGGGAGAATGGCATTTTTGATTAGACTTAACACTACGGCTGTACTTAGGGACGATTTTCTTCCATTACATTGAGGGAAGTAATTTGGGTAGAACTGAGAAATAAGAGAGGGATGATCATCTTATTGGGAATTATACTACAGAAACACCCCTCTCCCAGTAGGCAACAGGAAAATTAAAAACAAATTTATTAGGAGACCTCACTTATCTATAAGAATACTACAATGGTTATGGTAGGAGATTTTAACTTTCCAAACATAGACTCGGACTGGCAGAGTGTTAAAGGCTTGCATGGAGAGGAATTTATTTAGTGTTCACAAGAACATTTTCTGATTCAGTATGTTCAGAAGGTGCAAAAACTTGACCTATTCTTGGGAAATAAGGCAGGGCGCAGATGACTGAGGACTCAGTGGGAGAGCACTTTGGGCCAGTGACCATAATTCTATTAGTTTTAAAATATTGTGGAAAAGGATAGACAGGGTTGAAAAGTTATTCTAAATTGGAGGAAGGCCAATTTTGACAGTATTAGGCCAGAACTTTCATTGGTTAATTGGGGGCAGATATTCACAGCTAAAAGGGATAGCTGTGAAGTGGGACATCTTCAAAAATGAGATAATGAGAGTCCAGAGGCAATATGTTCCGGTTAGGGTGAAAGATAAGACTGGCAGGGGTAGGCAATGCTGGATTACTAGAGAATTTGAGAATTTGGTTAAGAATAAGGAGGAAGCATCTGTCAGGTATAGATGGCAGACAGCAAGTAAATCCCTAAAAGAGTATAAAGGCAGTAGGAGTATACTTAAGAGGGAACTCAAGTGGGCAAAAAGGGGACATGACATAACTTTGGTAAATAAGGTTAAGGAGAATCTGAAGGCATTCTACAAATATAGTAAGGAGGAAAGAGTAACTAGGGAAAGAATAGGGCCCCTTAAAGATTAGCAAGGCTGCCTACGCATGGAACTGCAGGAGATGGGACGATACTACATGAATATTTTACATCAGTGTTTACTGTGGAGAAGTCCATGGAAGTTTAAAAACTTGAGAAAATAAACAGTGACATCTTGAAAAATGTCCATGTTATAAAGGTGGTGGTGCTGGACGTCATAAAAGTGGATAATTCCCCGGGACCTGATCAGGTGTACCCTAGAATTCCGTTGGAGCTAAGGAAGTGATTGCTAAGCTCCTTGCCGAGATATTTGCATCATCAATAGTCACAGGTGAGGTGCTGGAAGACTGGAGGGTGGATAACATGGTGCCACTATTTAAAAAAGATGGTAGGGGAAAGCAGGAAACTCTAGACCAGTAAGCCCAACATCAGTGGTGGGTAGGTTGTTGGAGGGAATCCTGAGGGACAGGATTTGCATGCAATTGGAAAGATAAGAACTGATTAAGGCTAGTCAACATGGCTTTGTGTGCGGCAAATAGTGTCTCCCTAACTTGATTGGGATTTTTAAAGAAGTAACGAAGACGATTGATGAAAGCAGAGCAGTGGACATGATCTATATGAACTTCAGTAAGGCATTTGTCAAGGTTCCTCATGTTAGACTGGTGAGCAAGGTTATATTGCATGGAAAACAGGAAGAACCAGCAGTTTAGATGCTGAACTGGCTCAAAAGGCAGAAGACAGGGAGGGTGGTGACTAACCATGTGCCACAAAGATTGGTGCTGTGTCCTCTGCTTTTTGTCATTTTATATAAATGATTTGAAAGTGGACAGAGGAGATATGGTTAGGAAGTTTGGAGATGGCTCCAAACTTGGAGGCACAGGGGCTAGCAAAGGAGGTTATGTCAGAGTACCACACAATCTTGAACAGATGGGCCGTTGGTTCGAGAAATGGCAGATGGATTTTAATTTAGATAAAATGTGGCATGTTGCTTTTTGGAAATGCAGATCAGGGCAGAACTTGTATACTTAATGATAACGTCCTGGGGAACAAAGAGACTCTGGCAAGCAGGTTCATATTTTCTTGAGAGTGGAGTTGCAGGTGAATAGGATAGTGGTGGTAGCATTTGGATGCTTGCCTTTCTTGGTCAGTGCATTGAGTATAGGAGTTGGAAGGTCATGTTACTGCCGTACAGGACATTGGTTAGGCCACTTTTGGAATACTGCGTGCAACTCTGGTCCCTCTGCTACAGGAAAGATGTTGTGAAACTTGAAAGGGTTCAAAAAAGATTTTAAAAGGGTGTTGCAGGGCTGGAGGGTTTGAACTAGAGGGAGAGGCTGAATAGGCTGGGGTTGTTTTACCTGGAGCATCAGAGGCTGAGAGGTCACCTTATAGAGGTTTATAAAATCATGAGAGGCATGAGTAGGGTAAATAGCAAGGTCTTTTCCCCTGGGATGGGAGAGTCCAAAGCTAGAGGGCATAGGTTTAAGGTGAGAGGGTGAAGATTTAAAAGGAATGTAAGGGGCAACTTTTTCAAGCACAGGGTAGTGAACGAGCTGCCAGAGGAAGTGGTATGCTGGTACACTTACAATATTTAAAAGGCTTCTGGGTGGGTATATGAATAGGAAGGGTTTAGAGGGATATGGGACTAGTTTTATTTAGAATATTTGGTTGCCATGGTTGAGTTGGACTGAAGGGTCTGTTTCTATGCTGTACATCTCTCTAACTATAAGACTTAATTTTTGATTGCAGCCTGAAGGTGGAAAGGGGTTGTTTTAAAACCAAGGATTGTGGAAACAATTCACTGAAACTCATTGCAAGTCATGTTTACGCTGCTGCTTTGCTCAAATAGTGGGGAAGGTGTCTGCCGATGGACAATGCTATGGAGCATGTCGAAGTAAATTTACTCAGCAACAAGTTGCTATTTTCTTTTTGGAGTTACAACCAGGTGTAGATGATAAAGGCCATCAGCCTTACTACACTGATCTGATTGGCTTCTGGGTAGCTGAACTGTTTATGGGCATACACAGTATTAGTAAAAACCTTCAGACTGCTGTTCAAAGAACATGGAATATCTTTCCCTCCAGTAAAATATCTGAAGCCTGAAAACAGTTTATTTTCCCTTCCCAGTTGCTGTAAGCTGTGGACTTCAACCAGTAACTAAGTGACTTTGCTATTAGTATATTAATTGCCAGAGTCTCATCTGAAGTGAAAACAATTTGAAAGACACTGAAGAACTGAAAATCCTGGCAAGCAAAATGATCTCAGCAAACCCAGTGGACCAAGGTCATTGAACTATTTTCCCATTCCCTCCTATGAGCTCCTCTCAAAATGAACCAAACTCAAACAATAAACCAAAATCAAACTCAACACTGCATACCACTCATACCCCACCGCACACAAGTAATTCATAACACCAATATATGTCTGTCAGTATATGTGTGTAGGAGGGTTTAGAAGAGATTTACTAGTAGAGTTATGTGTTGATAGTTTATAAGTGATTAGAACTTTTTTGCATCAAGTAGTAGCTATGCTAAGTATAGAAACCTGTTTTATGATTTTTGTTAGCCTGGATATATCTGACAGATAAATTCACACTGGGTATACCTGGATAAAATTTCTAACTATTGTGATGACTCTGGGAGTAGAAGGGTTTAGATTCTAGTGCGCTAAAGATGTAAGGCATGACAAAAGAACGGTGGCAACCTGAAAAGAGCAAATGAACTGCAATTCGCTGGTGGAGAAAATATACTTGTGTTTCCATCTATCCTAACTGAACAGCAAGGCAATTACATCTAACATGTAACTTAGTGACTGAGGTGAAGCATTATCTGTTATTATTTAAAATGTCAGATTGCCTCAAGTCTATTTCTCTCTTTTAAGTGGGTTTTGGAATTGCAGTGTTGATACTGTTAAATCTAATTTTCTTACACCAACAGGCATGTTGATTCTGATGAAACTTCTAGAATTAGAACAGCACAAAAGGTCCTTGACACAACTGGAATGCAACTGGCTGCAGATATATGAACTTCCCTTATGTTAATTACACTTCATATTGAGGTTGTACAGGATGTTGGTGAGGCCTCTTCTGGAGTACTATGTACAATTCTGGTCACTCTGCTACAGGAAGGATATTATTAAAATGGATAAGGTGAACCAGCAAGGGTCTTTCCCTTAGGTGAGGAGTTCAAAACTAGGGGATATATTTTTAAAGGTGAGAGAAGATTTAAAAAGGACATGAGCAGCAACCTTTTTTTCTTTACACAGTGTGGTTCCTATATGGAACGAACTTCAGAGGAAGTGGAGGATGCAAGTACAGTTACAACATTTAAAAGACATTTGAATAAATGAATAGGAAACATTTGGAGGGATATGGGCCAAATGCAGGCAAGTGGCACTAGTTTGGTTTGGGAACATGATTGGTGTGGATTGTGGGACTGAAGGGTCTGTTCCTGTGCTGTATGACTCTATGACTATAATTGTAACTCCATAAAAAATGCAAGTCAACAACTCTACTGTCACTTTAAGGTTGCTCTTTGGAACATGAGGCCAGGGATACAATACATCAAATTTTGTCTCCCTTGCAGCAGGAGAATACTATCTACTAAAAGTGACAAGGTTCCAATGCAGATATAGCAGCTAAATGGTTCAGCAAGTTATTTTCTCAAGACAAGACTCAAAAACAGGTAGGACAGCAAAGAAAAATACCCTCAGGTTATCAAGTAGACAATACTACCATCTTTAACTTTTGTAGTCCACAACTGTTGGTAAAAATAAGTATTAATCGTGCAAAACCAAATTGTCGGAAGGTAAGTGAGAGTAGCTTTTTGTAGTGAAAACTGCCTCTGCAAATTATTACCTGCAGAGTGAATACTGCATCAAATCACATGCAATACAAAAAGGCCTTTCTATTAAATATATTCACTCTCAGTGGATGAGTGTCACTGACTGAGTCAGCATTTCTTGTCAATCCCTAGTTGCCCTTCAGAAGGTGGGTGTGAGCTGCCTTCTTGAACTGCTGCAGTCCATATGCTGTAGGTAGACCCACAATGCCGTGAGGGAGAGAATTCCAGGATTGTGACCCAGTGACACTGAAGGGAAAAAAAGGAATGCATTTCCGCGTCAGAGTGGTGAGTGTTTTGGAGAGGAACTTGCAGGCAGTGGTATTCCCTATATCCGCCGCCCTTGTCCTTCCAGACGGAAGGGGTTGTAGGTTTGGAAAGTGCTGTCTAAGGATCTTTGGCGAATTTCTACAATTGAGTTTGCAGAAAGTAAACGATCCTGCCATTTAGCATTTGTGAAGGAGTCAGTGGATGTTTGTGGATGTGGCGCCAATCAAGCAAGCTGCTTTGTCTTGGATCGTGTCAAGCTTCTTCAATGTTGTCGCAGCTGCACCCATCCAGGCAAGTGGGGAATATTCCATCACACTCCCAACTTGTGCCTTGTAGATGGTGTTCAGGCAGTATTTCTAGCCTTTGACAAGGGCTGCTGTAGCCATTAGCCTCAGTCAATTTTAACTTGTACCATGACTGAACCAGGGACAGGAAAATGTTTCTGCATTATCTCAGTTCCAGTCACAGCCTGCTCCAATAAACTTAGTTGAAACAATGCCACATTTGCCATCTGGATAATACATGCTAAGAAGAGACATAGCCAAAATATCACACGATTCAGCCTTTAGTATCAAATTCATCACATTTTGTAGAGGACTTCTCTCTGTGAACTCTAGCGAAATGTCTCACCATATTGTTCCAAACATCCCTCATTAACTACCAAGCACACTCCACCAATGCCCTTCATGTCTGCTGCTAGTCCAATCCTACCATCTGGTCAGTTCAACTGTTCAGAAGAATATCCAGCAGCGCTACAAAAAGCCAATGACCTTACCACTCTGCATGGGAAGTGCCACTGCTACCTTACAACGATATCCCTGCTGCTGGCCCCCACATCCCACCAAGGTTAATGCTCTACCAGTCTCATTGAGCCATGCAACATCACCACGCACATGCTTGCCCCCAACCCCATTTACAACCTGTATACCCTCTGTACTGCCAACTCATTCATTCTGGACATCTGACCACCAGCGCCTGCAGCTCTACCAGCCACTTTCATCTCCTGCAATTCCTTCTTTCTCTCATTCTAGGAGAAGACGCTCCACATTCAGGCAGAATGGATGCAGATGGGTGGGCCCTCCTGATATTAAGTTCATCTCCCACAAAGAGAGAATTCTGGCCCTCACAGTTCCACCAAAACATCCATGTCCTGCCAACCAAGTAAGACGTACTCTTCATTCCAGTTCTTTTCTCATATTAACCACATTGTTAGTGTTAATCATTACACACAACTTATAAGCCTTAACCCCACTGGCTTCTCTCTGGAGTCTTGCAGGGTTGAAGTGAGGTGACCACTGTCTGAGCAGTCAAGCAAGCCATCCTGCAAGCAGCACCCTCCAGCTCCCTTCAGGAGGAGGAGAATTCACAGGCCACACTGGACACATCAGCAAAGCTACCTCCTACACCCATTCAGACACTGAGCTTGCATGCTGGTGAGCACATCACTGGCACTTCTCCACAGCTGGCACAGATGACTGTTGGAGACCAGGCACTTTCTCAGCCCCAAACAGTGGAGGACCCAGTGGTGTCAGCAATCAGGGGCTTCATGAGCATGAAGAATCAAGCACAGGTCCACCTGACAAGTATGCAGTAAGCAATGCCCTAGTAGTCTAGCAGTGGCAGAACTGCAGCTACACTAGGAAGGCACAGAGTACGGTCACCTGGAAACCTCAAGTGGCAAAATTACAGCAACTTCCACTGTGATCATGCTCAGGGTATGGCATAGCAAGACAAGGCAAGAGAAGGCAAGGTAGGGCAGGTCAAGAGGAATGCTGTGGGTCAGTGAGTGAACTCTATGGAAGCAAGCAGCCTGGTCCAATCCATGGGTTGGGTACCTGCCTGTATGCACTGTGTCCTTGCAGCAGCATTTTAATGCTAGTTGCTACTGTATCCCAAACTGCAGCTTTAAAGTGCAGAAACATCCTGCAAATTGATTGAAAATGTGCCTGAAAGGCTGGCAGTTGTCACATGCTGGTGTCCCTGAATGTGGGGTGCATGTAGCTGATGCTGAGGCATTGTTGCCTGCTATCTAAGGTGGCATCCCAGAGGAACAAGTGGCGAGCTGAAGTTGCCAGGTACCTGCTCTGACACTTCGACATCAGTTTCTTTGCATTGGGTGGGGGAATAGAAAGAAGATTAATCAGCAAGAATTGTCGTCAATGAGTCTGCTAACAAGTCATAATACTCATTGGTAGGCATCTCATTTCAATGCCTGGAAATCTGTTTAGAAAATGCAATGAATTGCTCCTGACATTGAGAATGTTTTTATGACTTCTCACTCTATCCTCCCACATTTCTCAATACAGCCCATTTCATTCAGGCCCTTAAGATTCCACACAGATTCTTGAAATTAGCTATCAAATATTTTGTTTAAAAAAAACTTAAAGGCAGACATGATTAAATGGATCACAAAAAGGACACTGGTTGAACTCAGAATTCTATCATCCACAAGATTCAAATCCACGAGCAACTTAACAAGACTCATTTAAAATGAAGTTCCAAACCTGCAACATCTACCACCTACAAGGGCAAGGGCAGCAGACACACAGAAACCATAACCTGTCATTTCCCCTCCAAATCACAAACCATCTTGACTTGGAACAACATCACCTTTCTTTCAACGCTGTGGAGTCTTGGAACTCTCCAGCAGATGGTAGGTGTACCTACATCACATGGACTGCAGCAGTTCAAGGCAGCAGATCAGTAGCTTCTCATCAAGGGCAATTAAAGATGGGCCATAGGTGCTGACCTAGCCTGCGATATCCATATCCAAGAAAAAGTAAATTCCACAAAGTACTCCACATTCTCAACTGTCTCCTGGTAAACCATCAAACTGCACCAAACTACTATGACAAAGTATAATTTTTAAAAAACCCACACGACTACCCAAAAGCAACTACAGCATCAAGATACCTGGGCACAAAAGGCACACACAGCTTGGAATGCCTGCAAAGTTAACCCCAATAATATGTGTAATATGCCAAAATCAGGGTAGCTGTCCCACAAACTATTCAAACGTTAGCATGACAGTCAACCTTACTCAGAATTTCAGTGTTCAATGTTTCACACCCTTCTGTCATCATTCTTAGAAGTGTGTTGTCCCACAGGACTGGACCCCACCAAGCCATACGGGGTTAGCTCAAACTTTGGCAAAGAGGCCTCCTGTTGATTACCAACAAACTGACTGTCTCAAGGGAAGAATCAGGACTCAACCTGATTTAGTAACACTTACCTTGTCAATGATATTCTTAAAGCTCAATTTGGGTTCTGCAGGACAATTCTGTCTAGGACAGCCTTCATCCAAACATGGAATTTCAGGGGTGTGGTGAAATGCTGTCCTTGATATCAAGTCAGCATCTGATCAGTGTGGCTCTAACAAAACTAAATCTGGGCAAAATCTCCACTGGGTTGAAATCACACACCATACTAGGAAACATGTTCTTGTTTGCAGGAGGTCAATTATCTCAGTCCCAGGTTACTGGCCACACCACTTTCAGCTACTTCATTAGTAACTTTTCCCCATCAGGAACTCAGAATTGGGATGTTTGCTGATGATTGCAGTGGTCAGTCTTGTTCACAAATCCTGAGATATTGAAGTATTCCATACTAGCATGTAACAAGGCGTGGCTAAGACTTAGAATGATGAGTGGCAAATACATTCACAGCTTACTAGTGCCAGGTGATGACTATTTCCAAAAAGATGGTGTAACCACTTCCTGGGATCTTATGGCACAGTGATAGTGTCTATCTCTGAGCCAGGATGCCCGGGTTCAAGTCCCACCTACTCCAGAGATATCTAATAACATCTGTGAACTGGATGAATAAACATATCTATGAAATGATAAGCTACAATAATTTTCCCTTGATCTTCAATATCACTATCAGCATCAAGGCCCTGACACAATATCCTGGGCAATACCACTGACAGACACAAATACAGTGGATACTGGAGTAGATCAAAGGGTGGGCATTCTGCTGTGAGTGACTTACCTCCTGAGTCATGCCACTATTTACTAGTTACAATGGTTTACTAGTTATAACTGTAATACAATAATCTCTTCTTGCCTGGTTGAAAATGTGCAAAGGGAGGGAAAATTTTAAAGGCTGTCAGCACCGATATGTAAAAAAATTGATATTCCAGAGTAAGCACCAGTTTCAGCTGTGACAACTTGTGTACAGTTTTATGAGCCTACTTCAGAAATATATTAATATTTTCTGTAAAGTTCACAGAAGCATTTCATGGATAAGTCAGGGATTATGGAATCATATAGTACAGATGAGGCCTTTCTGCTCATGGAGTCTGTACCCAACATAAAATTACTCTTAAATCTAGACTAGTCCCACTTACCAGCACTTGGTGTTTAGCCTGCAATGTTATGATACTGAGTACATCTTTTGAAAGGTTGGAACATAGAACATAGGAACAGAATTAGGCCATTCAGCCCATTAAGTTTGCTCTGCCATTTGATCATGGTTGGTACATTTTTCAACTATTTTGCAGTCTCCTTGCTGCTGGTATCTTCCACTATGAAAACTGATTAAAAGTACCTATTCAGTTCCCCTGCCATTTCTTGGTTCCTCATTACTACCTCCACAGCTTCATTTTTCAGTGGTCCAGTCCACTTTTGCCTCGGTCTTACTTTTGAGATAACTAAAATACTCTAGCAATCTTCTTTTGTATTACTAGCTAATTCACTCTCCTGTTTCATCTTCTACCCACCACATTGGTTTCTTAGTTATCCTTTCATAGTGTGTAAAGGCTTGCCATTCCTCTGGCTCCCCACTACTCTTCATCATTGTATGCTTTTTCTTTTGCTTTATGCA
Organism: Stegostoma tigrinum; assembly: GCF_030684315.1. Lineage (NCBI taxonomy): Eukaryota > Metazoa > Chordata > Chondrichthyes > Orectolobiformes > Stegostomatidae > Stegostoma > Stegostoma tigrinum. Next base: position 22,222,179 of record NC_081378.1, on the reverse strand, counting down.
GTGCCTGGCTTCCCTTATCAGTCATGGTTGCATTGCCCTCCCCTTGGTATGTTTATTCTTCCTTGGCATGAATTTGAGAGTTTGTGAGGCTTCCCACTTCAACTACCCTCCAAGCAGTGCATTCTAGATTCCCACTTCCCACTGGTGGAAACCCTTTCCTGAAATACCCTCTAAACCTCCTGCCCTTCACCTTAAAAGTTATGGCCCTTTGTTCTTGACCCTTCAATTAAAGGCTGCTTTCTATCCACCTTGTCCATACCTCTAAATCAGGTCCCCTCACAGCATTTTCTGCTCTAAAGAAAACAACCTAAACTTACCTAGTCTCTCTTCATAGCTAAACTGCTCCATCCCAGGCAATATTCTCAGCCTGGGTTTAAACAGCTGACCTCATTATAATAAATGTCAGAGGGAAATGGAAATGACTGGGTGAGAAATACAACCATTTGCTTTCCAATGTTAAGGCCTTGAGGATAAACTTTAAATTTTAAATCTGGCCACACAGGCCTCAAGCAGCTTTGAGCAATACCAAAAGTAAATATCACATCTGGGAAACTATGTTTTCACTGGACCATGCTTGCTGTGGGCTTTGGCAGGCCTGCTGAGTTGCTATTAGTTCAGTGAAACCTGCAGCAGGGGGTTGGCAGCAGTGGCACTGTACAAAGTCTAACAAAAACTACTGAACAGTTGGCAGGTTACTTCCAGTATCACCTACCCCAAAACTGTTGTAAACAATCGCATCTGTGGATTACATTCTCGGCAAAGTAACTTTCGCTTGATCACTGAACTGAAGGTTATAACCAGATATTCATATTCTGATTTGTTTGGAAATTTGGTCAGGATAAAGCCAGCACATCATCCAGGGAAAACACCAGGAAAATTACAAAACAATCCTATTTGGCTTTCAACGGCTACATTTGCTCCACCGTCCTCATCAGATGCTCTGTCAGAACAATCACCTTAAAAGGCGCACCATTTCTGTGGACCATTCAACTCTAACTTAATTTAGAAATCTTTTGGACTGTGTCACCAATCTCAAACAACAATCAGCTCTTCAAAACTATACTGCTTTGTTTATGCTGTTTTTGAAATCACAAATGTCTTTGCTCCCTTTGTGAATGCTCTTTTCAGTTATATCCCCAATTTCGCCTCAGACAAAATTTAATGTTTGTAGCTGCTCACATCCCAAACATTACATCCCACTGATAATTAAAATTCATTAGTTAGTGGTTTCCAACATTCTAAATGCAAAACTTTTCTTTTAGCTTACAAATTCCTCATTGGCATACCTAACTCCCAATGTCACACTCTAATCCAGACTTTATGCCCTCTATCCACATGCATTTCAGTCTGGCAATCTTTACTTGACCATCAGTCTTCAAACCATGGAAGTTCTAACCTTTGAAGCTCTCGATAAACAAACCTCTTCACCCAAACTGTTGACTTTTGTTGCAAATATCTAATTCATGCTTCATGTTAATAATGTAGCAGTAACTTTCACTTCCAAGAAGATGAACGTTACCATGGTAAAGTCATTTACAAGCTGGATTTCAGAGATTGTTAGAGTTTCTCAAAAATAACAGTTTGAAAGGTGAGATAATAAAGGTGTAGAGCTGGATGAACACAGCAGGCCAAACAGCATCAGAGGAGCAGGAAAGCTGACGTTTCTGGTCTGGGCCCTTCTTCAGAAATGAGGGAGGGGAAGAGGACTCAAATAAACAGAGGGAGGGGGAGGTGGGTGGAAGGTGGATAAAGGAGCAAATAGATGGAGAAGAGATGGACAGGTCAAGGAGGCGGCAATGGAGCCAGTAAAGGTGAGTGTAGGTGGGGAGTTAGGATGGGGGTTGGTCAGTCAAGGGAAGGCAGACAGGTCAAGGAGGCGGGGATGAGGCTGGTAGGTAGGAGGTAGGGGTGAGAGGAGCGGCTAGGTGGAAGCAAAGACAGACAGGTCAAGGAGGCGGGGACAAGCTAGGCTGGTTTTGAGATAAGGTCGCGGGTGGGGAAATCGTCATCCAGCTCTACACCTTTTTATCTCAGATTCTCCAGCATCGGCAATTCCTATTGCCTCAAATAGCTTGAAAGATGACCCATGCTTGTTTATTCATGTCAAAATAGGAGGGAGAGACAAAAAGAGAGGAGAGAGTGAGAGTGTGTGTGAGAGTGTGTGTGAGAGTGTGTGTGAGAGTGTGTGTGAGAGAGAGAGAGAGAGAGAGAGAGAGAGAGAGAGAGAGAGAGAGTGAGAGAGAGAGAGAGAGATAGACAGACAGTCAGACGAACAAAGAGGGAGCAACAAGCAGCCAAGGAGTTGGAGACATGGGCCGAGATTTTCTACCGGCTGAACAGTTATTCCAGCCTCATTTGGAGTTATGCACAGGGACCATGCAGAATCCTCATTGTACCACACTCCAAAGTAACTGCATTGGAAACTGAATTTTCTCCTGGGAAATTCCTTGATCCCTCTGAAAATCTCCATGTAAACTGGGTTCTGCCAACTCTCCACACAACATCCATCTACAAACAGCAACTATCTGGCTACCAAAAAATTCAAGTTGTTGTTTTAACTCTTGTGTAGCTATTAAACCAACTCCATACTCCCCTCACAAACCACAAACTACAACCTCCTCAAACCATGCACAACCTCTCGACTCTGACTGGATGTCCCTTGCCCTACACCTCCCAGCTGTAGGAAATGAGACAGGCGATCAATCCTCCACAGGACCTGGCCCAATCTCCTCCCCAGTGCAGGACCTAACCCAATTTGCTCGAGATTGCCACTCCTCAAAAAACATCTGGCCCATTATGACAATGATATTTACAAGGAAAAAAAGGGTGGCCAGATTGAGGTTTTGGTCTGGAATTTGGTGCTAAATTAGTTTAAAAGTATTCAATAAACTCTGAAAAAGACAGTCAACACATTCACTTCATCAGATCACAAGAATAAATTCTACATGAAGGATAATTAATCTCAAAGGCCATTTGAGGACCTCTTAGCACAGGCTAATTCATGATGGAGATAGGCAGAGTTTAGGAAAATTCTGATTTCAACCTGTCTGGCTAATGGCTGGAAAAAGGACAGCTCCAGTTTGGACCCTGTGCAGTTTGCAATTCATCAATAAAGGATAATCAAAGTAAATCACTGTTGGATAGGCTTGCTCTGACTGCAAAATAAAATTATAGCAATCATTCATCAAGTGGAATGCAATAGAGGTTCAACCTCAGTTTGAATTTTTTGCAGAAACAGATGTTGGAAGATTGCCCAGTTTGGAGCTAGAGGAAGAATCTACAGTTGGCCCGAGAGAGTTTTGCAGCAAAAGAAATAAGCTGATTAAATTGAAAATATTAGAAAGGTAACCAGAGAAGAGATGGAGACCTCCACAATCAAGAAACAGTAAATGAGAGCTTTACCTCCAAGAATAGTTGGAGCCAAGGAGAATTGTTGAAAGGACTGTAGCATACATTTCATTACTCCACATAAAAGTAAATAACTTTGAAGCTTGAAGAATCTTATCAGATAATTCTTGAGGAAAACAAGCAGTAAACCTCAGTGCATAACATATGATACTATAAAGTGTTATTTATTAGCTTAAGTCTTTTACATACAAAGTCAGCTTTGTTTAAATAAAATCCTGTGGCATTGCTTTATTTGCTAAAACAATGTGCTTATGACTTCTCTTTAAACATCAACAGTTTCAAATGAATTCTGTCTCTTGTTTATATGTAAGGTCACTACATAGCAGCCATTTTGAATATGCTTTTTATTCCATGTGTTATTCCTTAATGACTATGTCATCCATGCTCTCCACTACAGATACTGTGACCATGTGGTCAATGGGTATGTTCAATGACAAATTGATTAACTTTAGGCTACTGGAGGAATTCGGCATTGCGGAGAAACACAAGAAGGTCAAGATATGGTGGAGGAGCGACCACAGTCTATTTGAATGGTTCAGCGGATTGAAAAGTCTAAATAGCATATTGTTTCAGTTTCTCAAATTCTTAAACAAGTTTCTGGAGACACATATAAAAGTGCAACTATTGTTGGAATAACAAAGCTGTTCTGGTGTTGCCAAGGCCATTGGTTTTCGGCTGATTAGTGTTGGTCAAGCACATGTAGCCTGAGAATTTGTTCAGCTGGTTTTAGGATTTGGGAAGAAATTTTTCACAATGCCTTTCAATCACTTAACCTTGGGAAACAGCACAGAATGAACACACCAAGTACGACAATAGAATTTTCCCATGACATTTTTGCCATTCCATGTTTATTAAAAAGGATTTTTTTATAAAGCCAATGGGACCAGTGAATGAACAGAATCCACTGTTCATATAAGTCCACAACTTTTTTACTTCTTGGGATGTGGGTGTTCCTGAGAAGGTCAGCATTTGTTACCAGCCCTAATTGCCCTTCAATTGAGTGACTTGCTGGGGGGCCGGGGGTGGGGGGGGAGAGTTAAAAATCAACCACATTGCATGTAACTCCAGATCCGCAGCAAAGACAGCAGATGTACTTCCCTTAAGGAAGGAAATTAGTGTGCTAGATGGACTGTGGCCACCAACAATGGTTGCATAATCATGATTAATGTGGCCAGTTTTTATTTCAAGATTTATTAATCCAACTGGGGAACTTGAACCATCTCCCCAGAACAAAAGTCTGGGCCTCTGGATTTCTATCCCATTGACATGACCACTACCTCCATTATCTTTCTATGGGATTTTGCATTGGAGCTGACAGTAACTGGGGGCCATTTTACTGCAGCTTTCTAGTGGATTGGAGACCTGTGCAAACCGTTCACCTAATTATGAATCTCTATAGCACCAAATGAACTAGGGCTTCCTTCAGGGACAAATTTGGGAAAATTAGAAATGATCCCATTCGTCCATCACAACTATATTTGCTCCCAAATCCAATCCCCTTCCCAGGTGTTCAGAGAAGCTGCTGACTTGGGCGGAACCAGTTTGCTCCCCATGCAACGGATTCCAGGTTTTTGTGGTGCCACATGGCCATGTGCCAAGACAGCTTAGAGGACACTTGTATGAAATTGATCGAAAGAATACCTAAAAGAAATCCCAATATACATAACATTTGAGACATATTGGAGCGTGCAGGGATGCCTGGGGAGAACAAAGTCTGTCTTAAGTTAACACGGGCAAATTAATAAATCAGATTCCTGCAGCCAAGGGAAAAAGGCCAAAATCAAAAGGCACAGATTGCCTTGCTGGCTTAATATTCTACTGGAGAGCTGCATTGGTGTCATTTCCCAACACCAACAATTCTTATCATGTCATCATATAATTTGAAAACCAGGGACCGTGAATATAAGATAATAAATCCAATACTAAATGAGGCAGAGAGAGAATAGTGGTAAAATACAAGCACTGCTTTACAGCAGTTGGCCCGACTACCTCCTGTGTGTGTTGCTTGGTCTATGCTATTGTGGGTTCATTACAACTGCGCTCCAGCCTGAGAATCCAAGGGAATATTTCAACTACAAGTTCTATGGACATTTTCACTTTTTTTGGAGGGGAGGGTGTATCTTTATTGGCTAGCTCAACATTTGGAACATATGAGTAAAAGATAAATGTCCTTACATTCTAATCTTCTTTTTGTCTTCTGGCTCGCCTAGATTGTTTGGCCATGCCAGAAAATTCCAATTACTGCAACCCAGGCCTACTCCTGTAACCAGACCCATTTCTGTAAAAATATTCGTGACCTTTGTGAAGCTGACAGTTTAGAACTTCAGTCTGCCCCCCTGGAGTGGAAATGCAGTTTTCAGTGCATAACAATCTGAGCTTACAGTCTCAGCTGCACTCCCTGATTCACTCCCACAGTCTTTTTTTACATTGCAAACTAAGGAAAATATAGCCCCAGGTGGAATCACTAATCACAAAAATATTTTTCATGAGAATCAGTCAGGAGGAATTTAAAGTCACTTCACAACATCTTTAGCTGTGATGTCATCCGCAACTGCAGCATCTACTCTTTGTTGAACAGCTTGCAAGGACTTGTCAAGTGGCTTATGCCTGAAGAATGAAGCATTTAAGAAATGTACTAGAGGGCTTCTGGTGTTTGAGAAACATTATCTAATCAGTAAACAAGAAAAGTACTGGAAGAAGAATTTGACCATCTCGAACCTTTCAACATGTGATTATTCAACGTGGGTGCACCTGTATTCCGCATGCAGATGGCCTCAAGGCCCTCCGCTTCTTCCTGTCCCGCAGGCCCGACCAGTCCCCCTCCACCGACACCCTCATCCGCCTAGCCGAACTCGTCCTCACCCTCAACAACTTCTCTTTCAACTCCTCCCACTTCCTACAGACAAAGCGGGTGGCCATGGGCACCCGCATGGGCCCCGGCTATGCCTGCCTCTTTGTACGTTACGTGGAACAGTCCCTCATCCGCACCTACACCGGCCCCAAACCCCACCTCTTCCTCTGTTACATTGATGACTGTATCAGCGCTGCCTCTTGCTCCCCAGAGGAGCTCGAACAGTTCATCCACTTCACAAACACCTTCCACCCCAACCTTCAGTTCACATGGGCCATCTCCAGCACATCCCTCACCGTCCTGGATCTCTCAGTCTCCATCTCAGGCAACCAGCTTGTAACTGGTGTCCATTTCAAGCCCACCGACTCCCACAGCTACCTAGAATACACCTCCTCCCACCCACCCTCCTGCAAAAATTCCATCCCCTATTCCCAATTCCTCCACCTCCCGCATTCCACTCCCGCACATCCCAGATGTCCAAGTTCTTCAAGGACTGCAACTTTCCCCCAAAAGTGGTCGAGAACGCCCTTGACCGCGTCTCCCGTATTTCCCGCAACACATCACTCACACCCCGCCCCCGCCACAACTGCCCAAAGAGGATCCCCTTCATTCTCACACACCACCCCACCAACCTCCGGATACAACGCATCATCCTCCGACACTTCCGCCATGTACAGTCCGACCCCACCACCCAAGACATTTTTCCATCCCCACCCCTGTCTGCTTTCCAGAGAGACCACTCTCTCCCTGACTCCCTTGTTCGCTCCACACTGCCCTCCAACCCCACCACACCCGGCACCTTCCCCTGCAACCACACAGAAAATGCTACACTTGCCCCCACACCTCCTCCCTCACCCCTATCCCAGACCTCAAGATGGCTTTCCACATTAAGCAGAGGTTCACCTGCACATCTGCAAATGTGGTATACTGCATGCACTGTACCCGGTGTGGCTTCCTCTACATTGGGGAAACCAAGCAGAGGCTTAGGGACCGCTTTGCAGAACACCTCCGCTCGGTTCGCAATAAACAACTGCACCTCCTAGTTGCAAACCATTTCCACTCCCCCTCCCATTCTTTAGATGGCATATCCATCATGGGCCTCCTGCAGTGCCACAATGATGCCACCCAAAAGTTGCAGGAACAGCAACTCATATTCTGCTTGGGAACCCTGCAGCCCAATGGTATCAATGTGGACTTCACCAGCTTCAAAATCTTCCCTTCCCCCACCACATCCCAAAACCAGCCAAGTTCGTCCCCTCCCCCCACTGCACCACACAACCAGCCCAGCTCTTCCCCTCCACCCACTGCATCCCAAAACCAGTCCAACCTGTCTCTGCCTCCCTAACCTGTTCTTCCTCTCACCCATCCCTTCCTCCACCCCAAGCCGCACCTCCATCTCCTACCTACTAACCTCATCCCACCACCTCGACCTGTCCGTCTTCCCTGGACTGACCTATCCCCTCCCCACCTATATTCTCCTCTCCACCTATCTTCTTTTCTCTCCATCTTCGGTCCTCCTCCCCCTCTCTCCCTATTTATTCCAGAACCCTCACCCCATCCCCCTCTCTGATGAAGGGTCTAGGCCCGAAACGTCAGCTTTTGTACTCCTGAGATGCTGCTGGGCCTGCTGTGTTCATCCAGCCTCACATTTCATTATCTTCAAAATAGTCATCCTGGTTTCCAAATCTATCCATGTCCTTGCCCTTCCCTAATCCTGTTATCCTCTCCAGAAACCTGTGCTCCATCAATTACAGCCTTTTATACACCCCTCATTTTTTTATTGGTAGTAATGCTTTCAGTTGCCAGGTCCCAAGGCCTGGTATCTCTTCTTAAACCTCTAACTCAATTTTCTCAATCTATTCCTTAAAGTACACCTCATGTCCCGTCATCTCTTTACTTCCACACAATACTGAGGGACTGCATAAACAAAAGTTGCAGTTGGGTGCTATTTAACAAAGTAGCAGAAAAAAAAGAGGACAAAAAAATGAAGCTTTTCTTTCACTTCTGTTTTAGAACTAGAGTAGAATCGTACAGGTCTCGCTATAAAAAAGTTTCAAGACGTTTGATGTTTGATGGTGTTGGGTGAATGGATCAGTTGGAGTTCCACAGAGTTCAAAGTTAGTTCACTTGTATTTGTGAAATATGTCAATGATTTATAATTACCATGTAAGGGGAAAAACTGAGAAGTCTGCAAAAGATACAAAACTGAATTGAGTACTGATAGTCAAGAAGCAAGGTTTAACTTGCAGTAAGATTTCTATAGGCTTGTCAAGTGACCCAAAAAATGGGTAAATGGAATTTAGTCCAGGTTATGTATTTAGAAATGTAAAAGAAGGCGAGGGACTACGGCATAAGTTATTGCATTCTAACAAGTAAAGCAGAAGTGATGTTGGAGCTCAAATTCACAGATCTCTGGTTAGGGTGGCACAATAATTGTTTTCCTCTGATAGTCAAGGCTTAGAGTATACAGCTGTGAGGTTATGATAAAACTGTATAAAACCTAATTAGACTACAGCTACAGTGCTGAATACAACCAAATGGTGACCACATCACAGGCAGTGAGAGATGACAATTGGAGAGGAAACAAAGGAGATTTGATGATGTTGCCAGGAATGAATAAAATGGGATTATTTTCTTTGGAACAGGACAGATTGATGGGAGATTTAATTGAGCTGTACAAAATTATGAGATGTCTAGATAGAGTGGATAAGAAGGACCTATTTCTGTTTGGAGAAGGGTACATTAAATTTCAGGTAACTGGTAGAAAAACAGGAAAGGGACACAATTAAGGAGGCATTTTTCATCCAAAAGGGTCTGTAACCTAAAAAAGTGCAACAAAATGCAAAACCACTCATCACAATTACAAAAACCATTATGTTTCACATTTGAAGTAACTCTGTAGCCAAAGTTCCTTCGAACTTTCCTTCATGCTGCACAGGTCTCTGAGGTCCCTACACAGCAGCATCTTCCGAGATGAGTGGCTTCCTTCTGTGCTGTAAATCCTTCTATGTTTCTCACTTCCATACAACATATCCTCACTCAGGAATCCTACAGGAAGTACAAAAATATTGCCAAGTGTGTCAGATTCTGTAAACAGAATCAAAATGATGGAGTGATTAGAACTAGAAATCCATCTGTTTAGATAATCTTTCCCCTCTACGGTGTGAGAGTCTTAATTGAAAGAATGAATGCATGTTTTATTCAGAACTTATTTTTACAACCTTTGACTGCACCATGGTAGGAAGTTTTCCTATATGCACAGGTGAAAGCAAGGTCCCACAAACAGCAATATGTTAAATCACATATAATCTGATTTTTGTGCGTAATGAGATAATTGGTAATTAGTCAGAAATTACGGAGAGCTCACTACTCTTCGTCAAGTAGTAAACAATGAGATATTTTATGTCCATCTGAAATTGCGGATGGATATTCGTTTAAATCTCATCCAAAAAAAATCTCAGATAATGTAGAACTCCTTCAACACTGTGCCAACAGGCCAGCCTAGACCATGCCTTGATCTCTACAATGTGATCTGAATCAATGTTCTGTTAATTCAGAGATGATACAGCTACCAAGTGAGCTAAGATTGAGAGCCTTTGGAAATAAATGTGATACAGCCTATATGAATGCAATTGTTTAACCAGTGCAGTGCTGGAACAAATTTACATTGCCTCCAGTGCAGAAAATTTGCATGTGAATGATAGTTCCAAAATAAAAATGTTATCTCTTTCATTTTGAGCAAAAATCCTACAAACTAATAAACAAACACAAAGCCACCAACAGCAATTGGGAAACTGGGTAGGTTTTTAATTCAAAAGCAAATAGAACGGTTTGAGTACACTAATGTGGGTGGTACCTTGCCTTTAATCAGCAGTTTCTCTGATAGAAATCTAACGCTTGTGAAAATGAACGCTGGCAAGCCTAGTTCTCAGGATAAAATTCTACACACTCCTCCTCTATCCTGCAGTGTTTATCTAATGGCCCAGCATGTGAGCAAGGTCCCGAGCTACAGAAACAAAGTCAGCAAAATGCAGGTGGCGACGAAACTGGCCACAATGCCCTTCAGAAAGGGAAAGGAAAATGACTGCTCCTGACACCTTCTTCAGACTCTGGCTGGAAACGTACACATGGACATCAGTGGTAAGACTGGGCTTTGCCAAGATGCCCCACAGTTGCACATATAAAATCTTGGGCAAAGTACCAGGAATCTGTGGAGTTGTAGTCTAGCAACTCATCAACAACTGCAGGAGAAAGACATGGGAGTCATACAATGGGGAGGAAAAAACAAGCCAGCAAAAGAAAAACCAACAACAGAACACACTCAGCAGGCCAAGCAGTATGTGACGTGTTGATAATTCAGATTAGTGGCTTGGTGTCAGCAAGTCCAACACTTTCCATTTTTATTTTAGATCTCCAACGTCTGCAGTACCTTACTTTTCGGAAAGGAAGAGATAATTTCACTGAACTGTTCCTTATGCTATTATTTTCCAAAGCCTCATGATTGTTGTTTCTCCCAAACTTTTCACTCTTCTATTCTATTCTATACTTTATCCTTGAATCCTAAAAATCCATATTTGGATAACTACTCACCTTCCCTTTTCCAAACATGATCTTCCGTTTAAAGGACACTGTGTCTCACTTTTTCTCAACCTGGTTAACTTACTATGGAAAAGATCACAAACACTGTGGAGAGTCTGAAGACAATCTACAAATAAGGTACCCAAATTTGACAGACATAACCAGCCTGGGTTTCTTTTCTCTTGAAAAGAAGAAAGTTGAGAAGCTGCCTAACCAAGGTTAATAAAATTAAATAAAGTTTTCCTGCAGTAAACACCAGGGGAAAAGAGCAAAGCTTATGATAGTCACCAAGAACTCCAAGTGAAAATCCAATAAAACTTTCTAATGCACAATCACAAGGAGTTGTTGGGGCAAATGGTAAATATTCATTAACTCGTTCAGTTGGAACCCTGCACCAAGTACAACAGTGCCATAGGGATCAGTTTGCCAACTTGGAAGGACCCATTCATCCAGAAGCAGCTTTCAATTTGTTACCCAATTCTCTATGTTAATATAGCAATCTCAGTATCATGAACATCGTCTTGTTAAGTAATGTTTAAGTGACGCCTTACCAAAACTTATGTTGGGAATACAAAGAACCACTGGTTCCCCTTTATCTGCCTTGCTTGTTGCATCAAAGAAATTCAAATTTATTGAATACAATCTTCTTTCTTACAAGAATGTTTATTCCGAAATCTCCTGTTACTTCCCTTCATTAACAGATTTAAACATTTTCCCAATGACAGATGTCAGATTAACTAACCTATAGTTTCCAGCTTTGTGTTGTGTTAATAATGGTTCTCACGTGGTCAACATTCATGTTGCATTGTCTCCACCCATAAAGTGTGATATCAGTAGAAAGGGTGGAATCAAGGAATTCTGCTCTAGCTTTCGGAAGGAGCAGCTCATGATCTTCATGCCTCTTCTGTGGATACTCTATGGTGGAGTACCTTATACCATTATTTATAACAAGGAGCAGGAGTATGCCATTCAGCCCGAGCCTACTCTGCCATTCAATATGATCATTGCTGAACTCATCTCAGCCTCAATTCCATTTTCCTGCCCATTCACCAGAACCCTTCAACCCAACTGCCAACGCAAGATCTAATCATCAGCATGTCCCAACATTGAGTACTCACTAGTGTAGTGACTTGAACTAATTCCCCGTCATTTATTTTAAACCTGCTCCCCTGTTTCCTCTCATTTTAGCTTGCCCCATAAAGGGAAAACATCTGCTCTATGTCTATTTTAGCAATCCCCTTTCACATCTTATGTACCTCAATTAGATTTCCTGTCATTGTTCTTAACTCCAGTGTGTATAGGCCCAAATTACCTCTTGGTACATACGACAAAACCATCATCTGTGGAATGAATCTCGTGAACATCCTCTAAATTGCCTCTAATAAAATTACATCCCTTCTCAATTCAGGGGGCCAAAACTGTGCAATACTTCAGGTGTGGTCTCACTAATACCTTGTACAGTTGCAGCAAGCCCTTTAGCAATAAATGCCCTTCCTTCTTACCTGCTGTACTTCCATTCTACACTTTTGCAATTTGTGCACAAAGACACCCAAACCCTTCCACAGCAAAGCACTCTGAATTTTCTCTCCATTCAATAAGTTGCTTCTCTCCCTCATTTAAAAAACCTTTGCTGATCCCAATCTTCCAGCCTGCCACTGGTCTTTGCAACATGATTTGCCTTAGTTTTTGTCTTCAAGTTATCTTTGCTTAGCCATTACTAGATAGAACTGCAGCATAGCAATGAAACCTTGCTGCCAATGATCTAACTCAAATAACCCTTAGCTAGTGCCGCATACTGGTAGAAAAGTGGCAAATACCACTAAATGCCAGCCATGGTCATATGGGAAATCATCACACTTACTGTCTCCTCCCTTTCTTTCTTGAATACTGGTGATAACTGTTGGTTCAATATCCACTGAGACCTCTGAAAAATCTAGGAAATTTGAGGACTACAACAAATGCATTCACAATACTTCCAAGCACTTCTTTTGGGGGGGGTGCGGTGTCAGGCTTCAGTCCTATTAATTTTCTTCATACACTTTCCTTGAATAATTTTGTTTCAACCTTCCACTTTTTTTGACCCTGCTTTTCTACTCTTCAGATGCTTTTTCTGTCTTCTATTGTGAAGACAGGTAGAAAAGTCTTGAACAAAGACTCTTCTAAAACATTATTCCCCGTTATTAATTCCACTGTCTCATTTTCAAAAGAGACAATCACTTACCTCATTTACTCTTTTCCTGCTTACTTTTCTTTAAATTCACTCAAGGGACATGGGCATCATCAGCTGGCCAGCAATTATTGTCCATCCCTTGTTGCTCCTGAGAAGGTGGTGGTGACCTGCCTTCTTGAACCTCTGCAGTCCACCTGCTGTAGGATGATTGACAATGCCATCAGGAAGGGAATTCTAGGATTTTGACCCAATGATAGAAATGTATTGCCTTTCCTTTACTAAGTCAGGATGGTGAGTGGCTTGAAGGGGAACTTGCCAATGGTGGTGTTGCCATGTCTCTGCTGTCCTTGAAGATGGAAGGTGCTGTCTAAAGATCTTGGTGAATTTCTGCAGTGCACCTTGTAGATAGTATGCACCATTGCTACAGAGCTTTGATAGTGGAAGGAGTGGATCCTTGTGGATGTGATGCCAGTCAAGCGGGCTGCTTTGTCCTAGATGGTGTCAAGTTTCTTTAATGCTGCAGGAGCTGCACCCATCCAGCAAGTGGGGAGTATTTCATCACACTCCTGACTTGTGCCTTCTAAATGGTGGACAGGCTTTGGGGAATCAGGTGGTGAGTTACTTGCCGCAGTATTCCTAGCCTCTGAACTGCTGTTGTCGCCACTATATTTATGTGGCGAGTCCATTTCAGTTTTTAGTCAATGGTAATCCCTAGGCTGCTGATTGTGGAGGATTCAGTGATGGTTATGCTACTGAATATCAAGAACTGGTGGTTAGATTGGAGAAGATCATTGCCTGGCATTTGTGTGATATGAATGTTATTTGCTATTTGTCAGTCCAAGCCTGGTTAATATCAAGATCTTGTTGAATTTGAAAATGGACTGCTCCAGTAGAAGTTTCACGGTCTGTATTAAATATTTTGAATGCTTCCAAAATGTATCAATTGTTCCCGCACAATTCAGAAGAACTCTGTTTTAATAGAATGACTTGCTCCTTCTCCATTTCTGCTGCCAGTACTCCAATGTAAACATATTTCTCCCACATCATTGAGCCATGCATTCAAATCTGACCTTATTTACCTTGAGCCAATTTGCTTATGGCTCTGCTAGACACGCAAAGGTTACCACCCTTGTGGTCTGCTTTTTAATTTTCTCCTAGCTACACATACTACCTCAGCAGAATGTGCTTGTTAGTGCCGTCTATGTTACTTAACTCCATTAGCTCACAAAACTAGATCCTTTCCCTTCCCAGTCACAACGTCCCCTTCAGCTCCAAGAGGATATCATCATGTGCTCACAGGAGAAGGGAGGGTAAAAAGAAGACAGCAGAATATTAATGCCCATATAAACTTAACAAATGGCCTGTTTTGAGTAATGCATATTCTATCTGATTCTGGAATCTATTTACACCTAAACCATATCTGGTCCACGTTGCTTAATATCTGGGGGAATCCATGGACAATCATCTGGAACAGGAACTCTCAGAGATGGTGGATCAAAGTTCATAGAATCCCGACAGTGTGGAAACAGGATATTTGACCCAACAAGTCCACACCGACTCTCTGAAGAGTATCCCACCCAGACTCACCCTTCTACTCTATCCCCATAACTCTGCATTTCCCATGGCTAATCTATTTAATTTACACATCTCTGAACACTATGGTAATTGAGCATGGCCAACCCACCTAACCTGCATATCTTTGGAATGTGGGAGGAAACCGGAACACCCAGCGGAATCCCAAGCAGACAAGGGGAGAATGTGCAGCAGTGCTAATCACTGAGCCAACGTTATGCCTCTTCCGACCACCATTACAGTAAATGCATTCATTTTCAGAACTATTTGAAAGGAATACCTTTTAAAATGGAGATTTTAGGCATGATCAAAGTAAAAGATGGATTTGAGAAGTGCAAAGTGGGCTTGAGAGTTCTCAAAGCATTGTCGCTTTTTCAACCGATTATCAAAACACTGTTTTCAAAAAGTATGTGTTTTTGACATAATTTACACCATTTACTGTAGAAGTTTAAATTAAGAGAAACAAGAAGCTTTTTGAAAGGTCTCAAGTGATTTATAACAAAAATGGTACCAACATGCATGCAATAATTTGTTTTCAAGTTATTCCACATTTTTTCTGCACCCACATGGCGAAATCGCCATGAAAATATGTCCTTTGATGCTAACCATTTTTCCTGGGATGCTTTTCTGGGTACAACATGGAGCATTTCCATGTGACCTAAAGGATTGGATTGTTTACACAGAAAAACAGAAGCTATCTTATGTTTAGACGTTCAGGTCTCAGTTGGAAAGTTAAAACTCTATCAATTATCTGAACTGCAGCTGTTCTTGCTTTCCTAGTGAACATTTCCATAGCAATCTTCATTTACATACTGGTAAATACCAAAGCAACTCAAGTCAGAGCACATCATGCCTTCTGGGAAAAGCACTGGACCACTAATAAGAATTCTGCTCCTTAATAAAGAAAATTCTAAGTTTCATTCTTTGTATAGTTTAATTCTATGAGGTGCTATGATGGTAATACTGAACAAGTCAGACCCCAGCATGAAATGTGGCTTAACAGATTTAATTTTGCAGTGGTTACTGGCGGTGGTTAGTCACTGAACAGATTGATGAGGTTGCTAATCTTCTTTTAACACAATAGGAAAATACACATAATAAGCTACACATGTATTTTTCCATGTTGAATTACATATACAATGTTACAATTCATTCTTTACCCCAGTGACAATACACGCAACCTTTGGTCGACTAGCACCTCCTTGCAATCTAGGCAAGTTCAAAGATTGTGGCCAGTGTCCCTGCAATTTCCACTCTCACTTCCTTCAGAATTCTTGAAAGCATCTCATTTGCTCCCAGTGTCTTGTCAACTTGAAATATCAAACAGTCCATTCCACACGTTTTCCCTCTTCAATTTTGAACTCTTCCAGTGACTAAATTCCATCCTTTTTCACAATGGCCTGGGCAACACCCTCCTCTTTTGCAGAGAAAGATGTAATGTTATTTATTTAGCACCTTAACCATACACCTTGCCTCCAGCAGCAAATCTCCTTTTTGGTTCCTAAAACAGCCTAATGTCTTTTACCATTCGTTTACTATGAAGTAGCCATTGAAGACTTTGGACCACCTATTTTGTTGGCTGCTAATCTATTCCCATTCTATCTCTTGCAGGATTCTTAAAAAGGGCTTGAAAGGGTAAATGCTGAAAAAATGTTTCCCCTCGTGGGACAGTCTAAAACCAGAGGCATAGTCTCAGAATAAAAGGGGATCTAAGACCAACATGAGGAGGAATTTAGAACCCCTAACTAGAGAGCTGCTGGGGCTAAATCTTGTGTATATTTAAGACTGAGATAGATAGATTCTTGATCAGTAAGGCTATCAACAATTTCAGAAAAGTCAAGAAAGTTGATGCAAGGAATGTCAGATCAGCCATGATCCTTTTGCATTGAGATGGGAACCTATCCTGTTTCTATTTCTTATGGTCTTCTACTATGGGGCTGATTAGATCAGTTGGCCGGATAGTTGGTTTGCAATGCAGACTGACACCAAGTAGTGCAGGTTCAATTACTGCAACAACAGGAGGTTACCATGAAGGTCCCAACTTCTTCATCTTACTTCTGGTCCGAGATGCAGTGTCCTCAGGTTAAACTCACAATCAGTTGTTTCTCTTTAATGAGATCTGTGGTCCAGTTGGACTATGGCAACTTTACCTTTGACCAAACAGGCTACAATTGAAAATAGGAAAGTAAAACAAAACAAATAACTGGTAAATAAATAAATGTTAATTTCTTAAGTATTTTCTGACATTATTTTAGATACTGACCAGTCCATTCATTCTTCTAAGCTACTCTAACTCAGCCAAAGTACTAGACAATGTATATTCCTATGACATTCACTTTGCATTTAGCATTACTGATCTAAAACAATGCCACACAAGGTTCCCAAATGGCCACCTTGAAATAACTGATTTTCATGCAAGCCGAGTCAAATACCCTTAATTTTAATCAAGTGCTTTAGTATATCTTCACTGCCCTACCTGACTCCACCACAGCAGTTAGCCCCTCCCTCTCTACAAACATTAGCCAGCCATCGACCAATCCTCAGAAACAGAAGCTCTTATCAAATGTACCCTCCCCGTCTTCAGCTGGTGCTAGCCAATACGGACCACAGTAATTCTGGCAGCCCTAGCCAGTATGATAACATTTGTGAATGGACTTGGGTAGAAGGCTGCCAGTGTCTAGATTGGACCCAGTAGAAAGTTTCACAAGGATTTTTTTTCCATTTGCTTAGCTCATTTCATTTCCATAATGCAAAAATAAAGATCAGTTCACAGCTCGGAGTCAATCACATAACAGAAATGAGGGACAGGCTGGGGCCAGGCTAGACTCCACCTTAGTATCAAGTCTGGGTCACAACCCTGGTGACCCTCTCTGCTATCTTACATTTGAGCACAAACCACAGTTGTGGCAAAAATCCACATTTTCAGGGTGACTGCTCTAAACTGCCTTGGAAGATTTTTACCAGGACTATGTGCAGCAACTAGTCAATACTCTTTGGCCCATTCTAGCTTGAAATTAAATAGACAATTAGAAGTATAGCCTTTTATATGAATTGAATTTTCTAACATCCCACCTGGAAGATTCAGGAGATTAACAGTCTATCCACAGTCACTCTCATCAGTATCCATAGACATGAATATCTTGCACCTTCTTTGCAGTGAAATAATCTGTCCTTTCCCCAGCTTAAACCTCAGTAACTCACCCACCCACACATGTTCCCAGCCAGAATGCAGTACTGATCACATGATCCCCTCCATTTTACCCTAAATTATTGGGGAACAGAGTCTCAAATCATGATAATCTTACAAATTTTCTATTTGTGACGTGTACAAATGCAAACGGATATTCACAGACTGTTTCAGCTGTAGCATGTTACCTGGAATATACTTTTGAACATTGAAGCGATTTAACTCTTTTTGAAGACCAACAGTATGTTTCCCTGTGGCAATATTATGTAAATCACCAATTAGTAATTTGGAATCTTTGTAAGGCTGTCTCAAAAATGATAATCAAATTCATTCTTAAAGGATGTATCCATAAAATAATCAAATCTGGTATATTTTTGGACATCAGTTCTGACAGCATGATCTCTGTTGTAGTCAAATCCAGAATCATTGTGATATCCTGCGTAGATTCAGTAACCATTCCTTCTTATTAACATTTGTCTAAGTTACCGAGAAGGGTATATACATAATATGTTTGGCAGAAGTGAGGCTAGGTCTGAATAAACAATTATATCCAAGTACTTCTAGTATTTAGTAGCAAGTTATGCCCAAGTTACATGAAAGTACTTCTCAAAACCTCAGACAAAGACATAAGTAAGCACATATTAGGGCTCATGGTGCAAGGGACCCGGGTTCAATTCTAGCCTTGGGTGACTGTCTATGCAAACTCCACACATTCTCGCTGTGTCTGCGTGGATTTCCTTCAGGTGTTCCAGTTTTTTCCCCCACAGTTCAAAGATGTGCAGGTTAGGTGGATTGGCCATGCTAAATTGCCCATTGTGCTCAGGAATGTGTAGGTTAGATGGACTACCCATGGAAAATGCAGGATTACAGGGTTAAGGTAGTAGAATGAGCCCGGGTGGGATTTCTTGGGAGTCGGTGTGGACTTGTTGGACTCAATGGCCTGTTTCCACACTGAATGGATTCTATTCTATGGATTATTGTTAGCTTCCAACACAGAATACACTTGTAACTCCAAGAAACAGTCCTTTATATCCTGATAGGTTTATCCCATGATGCCACTAGACCAATTTAAGTATCAACAGCCTTATGCCACAAAACCAGATGGATCACTGGATGCTTTCAGTAAGCCATACAGGGAATATATCAAGAAATTTTCATTACTTTTATGGCACTATTTTGGTAATGACTTTTTTTAAAAATTAGTCACACCTCCCAAAATTAAGTCTTTTGCTTTAAATCAAGATATTTGGCAGAGTACCCCATAGCTACTATAATCTCACCAGCCCACACAAAGTGAGAGCCTTAAAAGTTAGGAATTACAATTTCTCAGAAAGAAATCCTCGTTTTGTGAATATTGCCCAATCCACTTTAAAGACCTTTTGGACACTCAGCTTGTTTGATTAACACACTGAACATGGCAGTTCCAATATATTAATATTTCATACTCCAACAAGAATGTTGTGCAATGATTTATAAGTGCTGACCTTTATGAAGATGCATTACTTTCTTTTAAAATTTAGTCAAATATACTTTGGGTTTTACTATGTTGCACAACATGGCCTGTGCTGCAAATATTTTACAATTTAGCAATGTAATAATGCTATGAAAGCTAAACAACTACAGATGTTTTCCATCATGGGGCTGAAGCAATCCTAAAACAAACTGACACCCATAAAAATAAGACAACAAAAATAAACATATTGGGCACAAACACAGATCAGCCTCGTGGGTGTTGTAGCTCTGGATTATGCTTCATGTGAACTTGGAACCATGTAGTGTAAAAGAACTGGCATCACCAAAATAGAAAATAAGTCCTTTGAATGGCAGCCCCACAAAGTTTCCAGAACTAGAAGAAACAGGAGGAATTTGAATGAAGTGCAGATTAAGTGGTGGAGGCCCAAGCTAAATAGGTTGGCTGAGTACCCTTCACTTTCTCCTATGACAATATCACGAGACATCATTTTAAAAGAGAACATGTTCTAGAAATACTAATTGGAGAATTGGAAAAAAAAATCTTTGGGTTATACTGCATTACAAGAAGTTAAGGTGTATCTGCAGATAATGACAGTCATGTATATATAAATATAAGCACAAATACCAGCAGCACAGCTGGAGTAGAACACAGTTTTCATGTAATGTTATTTCAAACTTCAGAAACAATTAAACTGCTTTGTATATGCACACAATCCTCCTAGCTGCCATCTACCATCATCACTTAGCTGCTGTCCAATCCTCCAATGCTGCAAAGCCACTTTGCCATTGCACAAAATTGTTGAAACCAATAGAGTCCAGGAGATTTACTCTCAAAAACTGTATATCTTTGACAGCATGTTGTCTCTAAAAATTATGCAAAACTAGAAAGAACTGGTTCCTATGTATTGACAGATGACCGATCATTCAAACCTACCTCCACCACCTACATGGGCAGTTCTTTCCAGGCCCTACCCACCCACTTTGCTGCATGAATACCTTCTTCCCTCAGGCTTCACATCATTGCTTCTTTTCCCAAGTTTTGGCCCATAATTCTTGATCAATCCACCAAAAAAGAAGTTTTCTCCCTTTCTTTTCTGCCCAAAATACTCATGATTTTGAACAGCTTCATAACATCATCTCTATTTTAGACCAAACAGGTGTTTTATACAGCAGAAACTTCCTCGAATCTTTATTCCATGCCCTATTGATAAAGCCCAGTATGTCCCATGTTTCATTAGCCAATCTCTTAAACACATCAGCCATATCTCAAGATTTATGCACATGTACACCAAGGATCTTTCGCTTCTGCACTCCTTATAGCTTTTATTTTGGATTGCCTCTCTGCATTTTTCCCACCAAAATAAATCATTTTACAACTCCCTACTTTGAATTTTATCTGCAACTCCAACTTTCACTTCCTTCAGTATTGTCAGATGCATCTATCCAGCCCTGGTTTCTTGTCAAATTTAAGTGCAAACAATCTTTTCAATGACAAAAGAGGGCAGCAATGAGAAGTGGCTGAGGAGGATTATGGGAGAGTTTTGCCTCCCTTTTATATACTGCCTGTAGGAAGGTGAACTTTAGTGGGCGTGGCCAATTTGGAGAGGTGTGCGATCTTTAGTGAGGAAGGTGAGCAGCATTAAGGTATGGCAAGATAAGGACTTTCTTTCACTTTTAATCCAATAGCTGCTAGAAAGGTGGCAATGGCAATTAGTTGATGCCACATATAGTCAAATGCTGCTTTAATGTAAACAACAGTCACTTACCTCACCTCTGGATTTCAGCTCCTTTGTCCATGTTTGGACCAAAGCTGTAATGATGTAAGGAGCTGAATGGTCCCAGCCAATGTCCTTATTGAACAAGTCAGATCTCAAACTGAAATCTAGTTTCATTGATCATATTTTATTTTATATTTAACAAGATGATTTCTCACTGAAAACAGACAGATGCTGAATAACAGGTTTGGTTTTAACACAAAAACTAAAGTTTATTTATCAGAAGACATAAAGATAAAGTACACTAATCTATTTACATGATAAGTCTAAAGATTTTTAAATAAATGTAATCCCATTAATCCCAAAACATTCCTTTACAAATCCCCAAAACACCCCGACAGTATCCAAAAGCTGCCCTTGAACAGTATTCACAATATAAAAATACTTTTTCTTCCACCGCAATCAGCTTAAATTAGCTGTGACTTCAACACTCAATCTGGAAAATCTGAAATTTTTTTCCTGGAGCTTTCACACACGAGTTTAAACACACCAATTCAAATAACCTCTTCAGTGTTTTATCCAAACACTTCTGGTCTGGCACTATCACTAAAATCCTTAATGGAAAGTAATCGAGTTTGGCTATCTTCTCCCTTTCTCAGGACCACTGCTTTTCTATCACTTTTCATCTAAAGGCTTCAGTAAACTGCCCAAAGCCAAAAAAAGGTTTTTAAGCTATGATGTGTTTCCCTTAAGGTTAAAAACAATTTCAGAATCTTCTAATAGAAACTTTGATACACATGGTTTACCTCGCTCAGTTGTAAACCCTTCTAATGTAAATAAAACCAATGAGTTCTTGAAAGTATTTTCTCAAGCTGTTCTAAAATAAATCAAAATGGCTACAAGAATACTTACAAGTTAATAATTAACTCTTTAGTCACAGAAAACCCAATAGGCCACTAATTCAAAATTTTGGTCGACATCCTAAGTGATCTGGCAAAACTCAAACTAAGTATCACTGACCAGGCTTTTGCTCAACAAATGCTACTTGACAGCACTACTGACAACCCTTTCAACATCTTGCTGATAATCAAGAATGGATTGATGGGCAGTAACTGGTCAGGCTGCACCGTTGTTTTTAAATAAAAGGGACACACCTATGTAATTTTCCAAATTACCGTGTAGATGCTAGTGTTGGCTGGAAATACACGAAAGAAAATTTTACTGCATACATTCTAGGAACTCTTGCCCCTCTCTACCCATCACACTGATACCATCCCAGTTTATATACCAACATTTAAAAGTTCCCCATTATAACTACCCTATAATGCTTGCACTTCTCTGTAATTCCCTAGCAAATTAATTCCTCTACAGGGAATGCACTGAACAATGTAACTGCACCTTTTTTGTTTGTTAGCTCTAGCCAAATAGATTTTGTCCTTGAACCTTGAACATCCTCTGTCTCTCTCATGCACATGTGCGCGCACACACACACACACACACAGAATCAACCAAGGAGAGCATTGTTATGACCTTCCTCCTTTCTTCTCTTTCCTGAACACCTTGTATGCAGCAATGTTTTAATATCCAATTGTCCCTATTTAAGCATATTCTCTTATCAACACAAGATCAGATTTCTACAATGTTAACTGCAATACACCAATCCTACTTACCATACTTCTCATATTCACAAACATGGCTGTGACAATAATTTAAGCTACATTGCTCTCCCTCTGAATTCATCCAATACCTCATAATTTCTACTGGATACTTTCTGTGTCTTCCAATAAGCTGTGCGCACTTTGGTACCCCACCCCCACCCAGCTCAGGTATTAATTCCTGGTTCCATACCCCTGCCAAGTTATTTTAAATTTTTCCAAATAGCATATGCAAAGCACCTCAGAAGGAAATAGTCTTAAACATTAGGCAAAGTCCTTCATCAACCAATTGTCATTCCTGAGTGTGTTGGCAGCAAAGAGATGCTAAAATAAAGCCAAGTGAAGTTGCCTGAATCATCAGTGCAATTTGCGTACAGGCAAGCAGTAGGGAGTATAACTGGGGTCTCCATTCCAGTCGATTTTCAGTACTATCACATATGAATCTTCAATAGAAAAATGCAAACCCCTGATTACTGGCCTCATCCCAATTGCTAGATCTCATTAACCAACTACGTTGACTATTACTTTTCAATGATATCACCCATGATTCAACTTAGCCGCATGGAATAGAACTATTAATTGATTAGACAATTGTCGAGGGCTAGCTAGACAGAGAGTAGACACTACAAATGCTTTACTAACAGCAAAGGTGATTATAATGTACGACAAAATGTCAAGAGCTAATTTTTTATAATCCTCACTGACCATATCATCAACAAGCCTCAGAAAATCAGAGTTCAATTCTGTGTGAATTTACTCAGCAATGCACAAAAAAAAATTCATGATTTCCTGGAGAGATCTGATTTTCAGATGCAGGAGAAGCTGGACAAAAAAAGTCACAAGTTGATTGAACATCTCAGGCCTCAACTGAAAAAAATCTCAGCTGCTCAAATACTTTGAAACATACACCAGCAGCCTATAGATGAGACAAATACTGCAGATTCCACAAGATGCTATTTGAACTCGAAGGGAATTTTAATTGGACGAGCAGTCAGCCAAGCTGAACTGTAATTATCTTGGTGGGAAAGAATGTACAGAAATGCAACATCACAGGCTCAATGTATCCACGTGGGTTATGAGATGTGATGGCACTTGAAATTTTTGGTCTAAATTTACGCACCCAAAACAGTACAACCTCAAGATGTTTGAGGTTAACTAAAATAATCCACTTGAGATAACATGAATAGGTTTTCCAAACAAAATTACATGCTTTTGATTAATATAATAAAACAGAAATAAATCTGTGATATCACATTTTCTTAAATTTGTCAGTGTGGCTCAAAAGGACAATTCATTCTTATCTACCCTCGCACGCTGCGTACAAACCAATGATATCTCCTTTAGTGGAGGGCTGATGCTCCTTGTGTCTTAGCTTCTAATAATAGTAAAAAGTGGAGAAAGATGAAAAAACCCAAGGCAAGAAATATGCAGCCACAAGATAGAGGATGGAAAATGCAAAGCTTTAAAAAAAAACAAAGGAAAGAATGCACATTAGAAATTCATTCCAATTTGTTGTTAGAAAGTGTATCACACACCCTTTCTTGCAATAACTTTTCTGTAACAAAACTACAAATAAACTGAAGTCATCATGTTTGCTTTTTTTAAGCCAGATACCAAACCCTTTGAAACTTCCACTAGGAAGCTTCCATTTGCCCTTCTTTGATCACTCCCAATTGAGGTGGATCTATTGCAATCTCAATATTATTGTAAAATTGGACCAGAGCCTCTGACTGCATTACAGCTCACCTCCACCTCCGAAACAACCTAACTTTTTGAAACGCCAGTCCAATTTCTTATCACCTCCAGACTTGACCATTTTCATCCTCTCAATCATCCACTGTACTTCATAATATTCAGTGTGGATAAGGTCCAAGCATCTAAGTCCAATTTGCCTCACCACGTGCCTTCTTGATTGACGTTAGTTTTCTCACATTACATTTTAAATTTTCATCCTTTTTTAAAGCTCTTCATGATCTTTTTAAACTCATGCACGTATTCATGGGATGTATGTATCAGTGACAAAGCCAATATTGATTATCTAACTCCAGTCCACCTAGAAGTTGGTGATGAGCATCTGTCTTGAATGTATGACAAGGCTTCATGAAGTGGGCTCAAGACTCCAAGTGGGGTCATGAGCTCTATGGCAACAATAGCTGCCTTAGAGCTCTGACTTACAAATGCTGTGGTTTTGCTCTAACAGGACAATGGTGTCATAGTCACTGCTTCCCCCTCTCCACCCCAGCCTCAGTTCTCATTTTGAGGTCACAACAGGTTTTAAATCTTGAAACGTGGTTACATTGGGAAAAGCTTTGGATAGCACAAACCAATAAAGTCCCACAGGGCTGTTAAACGCAGCATTTCAGAATTTTTGATCCTGCAACAACGAAATTATGTTTCCAAGTTATAAGGTTTGTGCATTGGAAAGCTATTTGTAGATAGTAACATTCCTATGCTTTTACTGCATCTATCCTTTGAGGTGATGGAGGCACTGCCGCAAGTATTGAATGCTCCTTACCAAGTTCAAATACTGCAACTTGTTACAGCCATGCTGCACCAACGATGGAAGAATGTGTATGTTTAAGGGAGTGAATGGTTGCCCATCAAGTTTATTTTTCATACATAGTGTCAAACATGTGTAGTTTTGTTAGAACCGTACTCATCCTGCAAATGCAATGTATTCTGACAAGTGACCTGTGTGTAGGAATTAGACCTTCAGGAAAGAGGTGAAGTACTCATAGCCCACAACGCCTCATGCTTTTTGGTCATGAAATGTTTTATCATGTCTATAATGCTGTGCTTGGAGTTGTTGTTTGCTCATGGTCATCCCAGGATTGACTCTTTATAGATATGCAATAGCAAAAGTCAACAGTGACCTCAAGCATCCTTGGACTAAGGACTGGCAACATACTGGGAAAGCACCAACATTCATTCATGGTAATATACTCAGAATATGTCCATGCATCAAATTATTAAATTAAAAATTAATGCAGTACATAATTAGGGAAATTGCACAGCATAACGTTAGTTAATGAAGACCTTGCACACAGTGTCCTCTTTAAAAAGATCTTGGTTAAGTTCAATAGTAGCTCCCTTCAGCCATCTAAACATTAGTGTGTTTTTCTTTTAAACAAGGTATCATGTTTCAAAGATAGAACACAGAACATAGAACATTACAGCACAGTACAGGCCCTTCGGCCCTCGATGTTGTGCCGACCTGTCATACTGATCTCAAGCCCGTTAACCTACACTATTCTATGTACGTCCATATGCTTATCCAATGACGACTTAAATGTACCTAAAGTTGGCAAATCAACAACCGTTGCAGGCAAAGCGTTCCATTCCCTTACTACTCTCTGACTAAAGAAACTACCTCTGACATCTGTCCTATATCTTTCAACCCTCAATTTAAAGCTATGGACCCTCGTGCTCGCCATCACCATCCTAGGAAAAAGGTTCTCCCTATCCACCTGATCTAACCCTCTGATTAGCTCACATGTCTCAATTAAGTCACCTCTCAACCTTCTTCTCTCCAACGAAAACAGCCTCAAGTCCCTCAGCCTTTCCTCGTAAGACCTTCCCTCCATACCAGGCAACATCCTAGTAAATCTCCTCTGCACCCTTTCCAAAGCTTCCACATCCTTCTTGTAAGGCGGTGACCAGAACTGTACACAATACTCCAAGTGCGGCCGCACCAGAGTTCCATGGAGCTTCACCATAACCTCTTCTTTCCAGAACTCGATCCCTCTATTAATAAAAGCTAAAACACTGTATGCCTTCTTAACAGCCCTGTCAACCTGGGTGGCAACTTTCAAGGATCTGTGTACATGGACACCGAGATCTCTCTGCTCATCTACACTACCAAGAATCTTACCATTGGCCCAGTACTTTGCCTTCCGGTTACTCCTACCAAAGTGTATCACCTCACACTTGTCCGCATTAAACTCCATTTGCCACCTCTCAGCCCAGCTCTGCAGCTTATCTATGTCGCTCTGTAACCCACAACATCCTTCGTCACTATCCACAACTCCACTGACCTTAGTGTTGTCTGCAAATTTACTAACCCATCCTTCTACGCCCTCGTCCAGGTCATTTATAAAAATGACAAACAGCAGTGGACCCAACACCAACCCTTGCGGTACACCACTAGTAACTGTTCTCCAGGATGAATATTTCCCATCAACTACCACCCTCTGTCTTCTTTCAGCAAGCCAATTTCTGATCCAAACTGCCATATCTCCCACAATTCCATTCCTCCGCATTTTGTACAATAGCCTATTGTGGGGAACCTTATCGAACGCCTTGCTGAAATCCGTATACACCACATCAACCGGTTTACTCTCATCTACCTGTTTGGTCACCTTCTCAAAGAACTCAATAAGGTTTGTGAGGCACGACCTTCCCTTCATAAAACCGTGCTGACTGTGCCTAATCAAATTATTCTTTTCTAGCTGATTCTAAATCCTATCCCTGATAACCTTTTCCAACACTTTACCAACAACTGAGGTAAGGCTCACTGATCTATAATTACCAGGGCTGTCTCTACTCCCCTTCTTGAACAGGGGAACCACATTTGCTATCCTCCAGTCATCTGGCACTATTTCTGTAGACAATGACGAGTTAAAGATCAATGCCAAAGGCTCGGAAATCTCCTCCCTGGCTTCCCAGAGGATCCAAGGATAAATCCCATCCGGCCCAGGGGACTTATCTATCTTCACACTCTGTAGGATTTCTAATACCTCTTCCTTGAGAACCTCAATCCCACCTAGTCTAGTAGCCTGTATCTCAGTATTCTCCTCAACAATATTGTCGTTTTCTAGAGTGAATACTGTTGAAAAATATTCATTTAGCGCTTCCCCATCTCATCCGACTCCACACACAACTTACCACTACTATCCTTGATTGGGCCTAATCTTACTTTCGTCATTCTTTTATTCCTTAAATACCTATAGAAAATCTTAGGGTTTACCCTGATCCTATCTGCCAACAACTTCTCATGTCTCCTCCTGGCTCTTCTGAGCTCTCCTTAGGTCTTTCCTGGCTACCTCGTAGTCCTCAAGCGCCCTAACTGAGCCTTCACATCTCATCCTAACATAAGCCTTCTTCTTCCTCTTGACCAGAGATTCCACCTCCTTCGTAAACCACGGCTCCCGCGCTCTACAGCTTCTCCCTGCCCGACAGGTGCATACTTATCTAGGACACACAGGAGCTTTTCCTTGTATAAGCTCCACATTTCTAATGTGCCCATCCTCTGCAATTTCATTCCCCATCCTATCCTCCCTAAATCTTGCCTAATCTCATCGTAATTGCCTTTCCCCCAGCTATAACTCTTGCCCAGTGGTATACACCTATCCCTTTCCATCACTAAAGTAAACATAACAGAATTGTGATCGCTATCACCAAAGTGCTCACCTACTTCCAAATCTTACACCTGGAAAGGCTCATTACCCAGTACCAAATCTAATGTGGCTTCGCCCCTTGTTGGCCTATCTACATACTGTGTCAAGAAGCCCTCTTGCACACACTGGACAAAAACTGACCCATCTATAGTACTCGAACTATAGTGTTCCCAGTCAATATTTGGAAAGTTGAAGTCCCCCATGACAACTACCCTGTGTCTCTCACTCCTATCGAGAATCATCTTTGCTATCCTTTCCTCTACACCTCTGGAACTATTTGGAGGCCTATACAAAACTCCCAACAGGGTGACCTCTCCTTTCCTGTTTCTAACCTCAGCCCATACTACCTCAGTTGACGAGTCCCCAAACATCCTTTCTGCAACTGTAATACTGTCCTTGACCAACAATGCCACACCTCCGCCCCTTTTACCATCTTCTCTGTTCTTACTGAAACACCTAAATCCCCGAACCTGCAACAACCATTCCTGTCCCTGCTGTATCCATGTCTCCGAAATGGCCACAACATCAAAGTCCCAGGTACTAACCCATGCTGCAAGATCACCCACCTTATTCCGGACGTTCCTGGCATTCAAGTAGACACACTTCAAACCAACTTCTTGCTTGCCGGTGCCATCTTGCTTCCCTGAAACTTTATTTCGGACCACCCTATTCTCAACCTTGTCTATACTCGAACTACAAATTTTGGTTCCCATCCCGCTGCTGAATTAGTTTAAACCCACCCAAATAGCCTGAGCAAATTTCCCCCACAGGATATCGGTACCCCTCTGGTTCAGGTGAAGACCATCTTGCTTGTAGAGGTCCCACCTACCCCAGAAAGAGCCCCAATTATCCAAGAATCCAAAACCCTCCCTCCTGCACCATCCCTGTAGCCACCTGTTCAACTCCTCTCTCTCCCTATTCCTCGCCTCACTAGCACGTGGCACGGGCAACAAACCAGAGACAAAAACTCTGTTCGTCCTAGCTCTCAGCTTCCATCCTAGCTCCCTGAATTTCTGCCTTAAATCCCCATCTCTCTTCCTACCTATGTCGTTGGTGCCAATGTGGACCACGACTTGGGGCTGCTCCCCCTCCCCCTTAAGGATCCCAAAAACACGATCAGAGGCATCACGCACCCTGGCACCAGGGAGGCAACACACCAACCGTGAGTCTCTCTTGTCCCCACAGAACCTCCTATCTGTCCCCCTAACTATGGAGTCCCCAATGACTACTGCCCTGCTCCTCTTCCCCCTTCCCTTCTGAGCAGCAGGGACAGACTCTGTGCCAGAGACCTGTGCCCCACTGCTTTCCCCTGGTAAGTCGTCCCCCCCAACAGTATCCAAAACGGTATACTTATTGTTGAGGGGAATGGCCACAGGGGATCCCTGCGCTGCCTGCCGGTTCCCTTTCCGTCCCCTGACCGTAACCCATCTGCCTTGTACCTGACGAGTGACTACCTCCCTGTAACTCCTCTCAATAACCCCCTCTGCCTCCCGAATGATCCGAAGTTCATCCAGCTCCAGCTCCAGTTCCCTAATGCGGTTTTCAAGGAGCTGGAGTTGGGTGCACTTCCTGCAGATGCAGTCAGCAGGGACACTAGTGGTGACCCTTACCTCCCACATTCTGCAGGAGGAACATTCAACTGCCCTGACCTCCGTTCCCATTATTCTAAATTTCCAAGACTGTTAAAAAATAAAGAATAAAAAATAAACTTGTTACCTTTTTTTTTGGTTAGAGGAGGAGGATGGGTGGGAGACACTACCCGAGCAGTGTTTCAGGTAACGCAATCACACAAATATATTACCTGATGAAGAGTCTCGGCCCAAAACATCAACTTTTGTGCTCCTAAGATGTTGCTTGGCCTGCTGTGTTCATTCAGCCTCACACTTTGTTATCTTGGATTTTCCAGCATCTGCAGTTCCCATTATCTCTACCTCACTATTCTGATCTCATTTTCAGCACTTGGTCCACAGCCTTGTAATCCTTGGCACGACAAGCACAAATACATCTTAGATGTTATGAGGATTTCTGTTTCTATCACCCTTTGCAGGCAGTGAGTGGTAGATTCCCACCATCCTCTGGGTGAAAAAGCTTTTCCTCACATCTCCTTTAAACTTTCTGTCTCCCTACCTTAAATCTATGTTCCCTGGTCACTGAACACTCCATTAACGAGAAAAGCTTTTTTCTCGTCTACAGGTTGTCCTCTTGTTATCAACTTACTGAAAGTTAGGAATTAAAGTTTTAAGAATTAAATGAATATTAGTAGGAACTGCTGATGCTTGAGAATCTGAGATAACAAGGTGTAGAGCTGGATGAACACTGCAGGCCAAGCAGCATCACAGGAGCAGGAAAGCTGATGTTTCAGTCTGAGACCCTTCTTCAGAAATGGGGAAAGGGAAGGGGATTCCGAAATAAATAGGGAGAGAGGGGGAGGCAGACAGAAGATGGATAAAGGAGAAGATAGGTGGAGAGCAGACAGACAGGTCAAAATGAAGCAGTGGTGGAGCCAGTAAAGGTGGGGAGTTAGGGAGGGGATAGGTCAGTCCAGGGAGGACGAACAGGTCTAGGGGGTGAGATGAGGGTAATAGATAGGAGATGGGGTGGGGCTTGTGGTGGGAGCAGGGGATAGGTGTGAGAAAGGACACTTTAGAGAAGCAGGGATGAGCTGGGCTGGTTTTGGGATGCGGTCAGGGGAAGGGAGATTTTGAAGCTTGTGAAGTCCACATTGATACCACTGGGCTGCAGGGAACTCAAGTGAAATATGAGGTGCTGTTCCCCACGTCCCTAACCTGCCCTTCCTCCCACCTATCCCGTGCTCCCACCTCAACCCCCACCCCATCTCCTACCTACTACCCTCATCCCACCCCCTAGACCTGTCCGTCTTCCATGGACTGCCCTATCCTCTCCCTAACTCCCTAATTGCGCTCACTTTTACTGGCTTCACCCCTGCTTCTTTTTGACCTGTCTATCTCCTCTCCACCTATCTTCTCCTTTATCCATCTTCTGTCTGCCTCCCCCTCCCTATTTATTTCGGAATCCCCTTCCCTTTCCCCATTTCTGAAGAAGGGTCTCGACCCCAAACATCAGCTTTCCTGCTCCTATGATGCTGCTTGGCCTGCTGTGTTCATCCAGCTCTCTACCTTGTAATATCATGTTTCAAACTTACACAACAAGATTTACATTCATATGCAAATTAACTGTGCCATCTGGAAACTCACACAGTTTGTAAGTCTCCAACATGGATCAAAGAGCCTAGAGTCATAGATTGTCACTCATATGTTGACAATTTGGTCAGAATTCTTGCCCTCACTCTGCTCCCTGTACCCATGGAGGAATGCTCCTTCTGAACGCTTCTCTGAGGGAGAAATGGAAACTTGCATCAATTTATTTTCAGAAATGAAGAGACAGCCTGGTATAAATTATTTATTAGACATTACATAAATGAAACTTGAAAACGTTCCACTATTTTTTAAGCAAGTTTGAAGTTCTGCCTTTCTTTGATTGAGTCACATTTTTGACTACAAAACACTGGTCAATTTCTGCACATGGATTTCTGAAAGCACAGGGAAGTCTTCCATTGTAGAGTGAAAACTGGACCAAAAGTAAACAGGTATCCATGTGCTGAAACCAATCAGAATAACCTAGGAGGCAAAACATGTAGCTCGAAGGCTCAAATTAATGATTCATGACTGTACCAAACCAGTTTGTATTTGGCCCAGTTGTTAAACTGTTGATTCCAAAAGAGAGCTTGAAGAAGTTGCAAACTAGTTTGAGCAGCTTTAAAGAGGAGGGAATGCATGTATGATGTCTGGAAGTTGAATATTTTCCATGAATGTCAACATTAGACACACGGAAAAAATAATTTAGATGATTATCGAGCAGCATTTTTTAAAAAAGAAAATACCTGCAGATATGACCTCAGCTTTGTAAGAAAAAGCATTTCCTCAATTAAAATTTGAGTCTTGTTGTGCACAATTAAATTTCTCTACCATTACTGGCAAATACATTGCAACACCTACACATTGCTTCACCAAAGTCACAAACAACATTCTTCAGTTGTGACCATACTCCACGACTGCTCATTATCCCTTCCACAGTTTTTGCACAGTTTGACCACGTCATCCTCCACTAAAACAAGATCTCAGATGTCCAGCATTTTTATATTTGGTCCAAGCACAGTCATCCCAATAGGATCACAGAACAGTTGCAGGCCAGGAGGCCATTTTGCCCCCTTGTTTGTGCTGGTTGAGTGAGAAATTCACCTAGAGGCTCTCCTAGACATTCCTCCTTTTCTGAAGATTCTCATGAATGCTTTGATGGATCCTGCCTCCACAATTCTCTCAAGACAGCACATTTGAAATCCTAACCAGTAGCTGCATGGGTGGCAACCTGGTTAAAACTGCAACACAGGATGACATGCATGGTTAACATCAGAAACTGCATGTTTTAGACTGAATAAAGCAATCGAAAACAAATTGATCAGATCAAAGCTCTGTGATATTTCTATATCCAATCATGAATGGTATGAATACAAAAACAACTAATTAGAAGGTGGTGGTTCTGCATGTAAATGATTAATGATGAGACAGCACAGTCAAAACAAAAGACTAAAAACATCTGGAATCATTGATAACTGACCAATGCATGATCACTAGGAGTTTCCTCCTGAACTCGCCTGCCTGATCAATGCTA
Source organism: Stegostoma tigrinum (assembly GCF_030684315.1). Classification (NCBI taxonomy): domain Eukaryota; kingdom Metazoa; phylum Chordata; class Chondrichthyes; order Orectolobiformes; family Stegostomatidae; genus Stegostoma; species Stegostoma tigrinum. The sequence continues at coordinate 22,189,485 of NC_081378.1, read as the reverse complement.
ATTCAATGCACTGCATATTACATCAAAAGTGGCTAAAGCCATTGGATACATCATCCAGGCTGTCATACTGAAGATCTGCACTCCAGAACCACTTAAACCCAAGCTAAGCTGTTTGAAATTAATACACCAATATCCTGATATACCACACCTGAAATGCCCCAAGGATTCTCCCTTGCCCACCCACACACAGCCTTTTGGTGACATCAGCAGGCAAGGGGTCGGCAAGACAAATGCACCAGCATCACATTTCTACCTTCACACTGTATTTGCCCTCCCCTCTATTGCCTCACTGCACAGAATGATTGCAGCTTTTTCAAGACTGAATGTTGGATGATTTCCTCCATCGAGGATATTGCGGACTGAAGCCACTGTGCACCTCTGACATAAATTCTATATCTTGACATGCATTCCAACCTAGCACCCTCTTCCTGTCCCCAGTTGCTTTTAAGTTGCAACAGGCTGCTCTATGTGAACCAGGAGTTACTCGCTATTGTATAATCTCACGATTATAAACACTACCCTGTTTCACCTTTCAGATTGCTCTCCCCACCTCAAGAAAACCCCTCTGCTGCTGAAATCTAATCCATGTTTGGCAATTCCAGTGCCCTCCAGGCCAGCTTCCCACTGTTCACAATGTTAGATGGTCTTACGGCACAATGGTAGTGTTTCCATCGCTGGGATAAAAGGTCCAGGTTAAGTCCCACCTGCCTGGAAGAGTTCAATGGCATGTCCAAGTAGGCTGATTAAAAATAATTTGATGCAATTTAACACCATGTCTTCAGATAACGCCATAAAGGGATAGCTTGTAGATAATAAGAGGATGGAAGTTATAAAACAAGCTTGAGGTGGCAGTAAGGGAAACAATTACAAAAATTTCTCTGGCTATGATAAGATATGAATGAATGGAACCAAGCGAAGATAGGATCATTCAGCTCGACAGAAAAGGAGGAGCACTGGAATAAGAATAATTGTCAACCAAGTCAACGCTGCAGACAGGTTAGGAGTACTACAGAAATCTGGGAAATCCAACAGTCAGGTTCAAATACAGATGGAAAGAAATATGGGATGAATTGAGGAGATGGCCACATATGTAGGGATTTAAAAAGAAACTTTTTTTTAAAACAACAGAAGAGTTAAGAAGTGAGTTTTTGCAAAGGTACAATATGAAAGCCACATTTGACAGGGAGAAGATGGAATCCAAGGAGAGGGGACAGTGAGGGTGCAGTTGAAATAATCCAACATAAAGAATGTCAAGTAGGGAAGTTGGGTTATTTACCACACATAAGCAGAGTCTCATGGGTGTGGCAGGGGAGAAACCAGACACTATTGACAGTCCATGACTCAGGTAGGAGAGAGATAATAAAAGGGGGCACCTGAACAATTATTTCAAACTTAATGGTAAACAAATTGTGGCCTACCTGCATTTGTTGGAGGCAAGGGTCGGGGAGTGGGTGGAGAGTGGTTTAAAGTGACGTTTGCTAAGAAAACAAAAACAGCCTGTGGTGTTCTTAAAATTTTAAGCTGCATTCCGTTTCCAGGGCAATTACTGATTGGTAAGCACATTGCCTGAATACAAAAAAGCAGCTTTGACAGATGAGAACAGTGCTTGATGTGCATCAGATCTGGTAATGAATGGTCAAACCAACTCTGTGCTATATACAAACTCATGTCATAGAAAGCAAACATATCTTGCCATTTCAGTGAAACTTGCAAGTGTATTATTGGCTTCTCCTCTTTAATTCAATACCAATTGTTGAATATGGTTCTTCCACTTCTTTTGCAAGTGTGAAATTTCACGTATGTTGACAAAATACTGCAAAGACAGCAAAAGAGAGAATGTGGAAACAAGATAGGAGGAGTAAATGATGTTTTGCAATCTCTGTAGATATTGCATGTTTTTTACTGAAACATATCACAAAGTTCAAGGACAATAGCAATGACAGCCAATGTGTCAATGCAGAGGATACTAACACAAACTGTTGTAAGGCATGACACAGGCATAACACAGGCATAATTAGACTATAAAGTTAAAATGTAAATGTACAAACACAAATATATCATGAATCAGAATTTTGAGACTTCCGGTTGCTCAAAAAGATTTCCTGACGGCAATGATTTTAAATTACTCAGTAAAGATGACAGTTCAATATTTATATCACTATGGAAAGGGCCGGATAATGAAGTTAAATTAGATACTACACCTGATCACATTATTATATGTAATTAAAAACTGAAGTACCATAAAATCTCCATTATGCAAGATGCCAAGACACAGTTTAATTATTTTCAAGTATGGCACACATCAGCTTACAATCAAGCCATCCCAGATATCAATTCCACTAAACTAAAATCATTTGTAATTGCTACAATACACAGCAATCAGTCAATGCTCAAAAGAAAATTTGAGGAGTGTCCTATAAACTGCACAACAACAAATCATGGTCTAATGTGAATGGATATGAACACCCCCTTTCTGTTATACAACTTTAAATTGCAAATTCGTTGTCATTAGTTAGCTGATGCTCTGACCTACATATACTTACATGCAACACTAATCTGGATTAGCTATGTATATGGGCCAAGCATTTATGAAAATTAAAATATGCAATTCTCCATGTGCCAGATACTCTTTGCAAATTTTATAACTGTGGGCTTAGGAATGCCTGATCCATTTTATACTTGAGTGTATCATGCACTGAAGTGGTTAATACAAAGCTAACTCAAATTGTGTACAACAATACAAGAAGTTTATCTGGAGCTCGAATGGAACGCTGGAAGTATAAAGAATACAATCTGAAGGGAATGTGTTTCCACTTTCCACCAATCAAAATCCAGTGTAATATTTCAACAACCAATATATTGCTGTTGCTACACAGACAAATTAACAGGTAGAGATCATGTCACTACTCATATTTAACAAGGCCAGCTGATTACTATGTAACATCAAATAAGCAAACGTTTTCAAAACAGACATTTTCTCTGGGTAAAAGAAGTCACAGCAAAGTATTTTTAAAAGTCAAGTTTTTAACTGAAGTAAACAAATTGGGCTATCGTATTCTATTTTAAACAAATGTTTCAATTAAAGTTTATAATTATACTGTAAACATTAATACACTGCTTTAAAACTCCCTCTACTCCTCATGATTGGGCATTGAGGCATTTCAAATCATAAAATGAATTTGATTTGAAATAGTGGTTTTAATGACCACCATTGTCTCAAAGCACTTCAAAGCCCAAAAAAATTAAAATAGTCTGCCATACACTGCTGTGACAGCTAATGTACACACTGCAAACTTGACCATAAGAAATAGGAACAAGAATGGGCTATTTGGCCCATCAAGCCTGCTCCACCATTCAATAGGATTATGTCTGATTTGACATTCCCCATGTACACTTTCCTGCCCCTTCCCTGCAACCTTGATTTTTCTACTAATCAAAAATCTATCCAAGCCTTAAATATACACAAGGACGCTGCCCTCATACTTCTCTGTGGTAAGGTGTTTCAAAGGCACAACACCCTGAGAAGAAATTCCACCTCATCTCAGTCTTAAATTGGTGCCCCTTTATTTCAAGACTGTATCCTCCGGTCCTCAACTCTCCCACGAGGGGAAACATTCTCTCAGCATTTACCCTGTCAAAGCCCTTAAGAATCCTAGATAACAAGGTGTAGAGTTGGATGAACACAGCAGGCCAAACAGCATCAGAGAAGCAGGAAGGCTGACGTTTCGGGCCAGACCCTTCTTCAGTTTTTCTGAAGGGTCTAGGCCTGAAAAGTTAGCCATCCTGCTCCTCTGATGCTGCTTGGCCTGCCATGTTCATCCAGCTCTACACCTTGTTATCTCAGATTCTCCAGCATCTGTAGTTCCTACTATCCCTTAAGAATCCTTATGTCTCATTGGTATGAGCACACCTCTCATTTCTAAACTCCAGTGAGTGGTGCCCCAACTTCTTAAATCTTTGCTCATCAGACAATCATTTCATACTAGGGATCATACCAGTAATCCTTCTCTGACGTGCCTTTGATGAAATGATATCTTTCCTTAATTAAGGGAACCAGAACTGCTCACAATGCTCCAGATGTGGTCTCATCAGCATCTTGCACAGTTGTACAAGACTCCCCTACACTTAGATAGGTTCTTGATTAGTAAGGGGATCAAGGGTTATCAAGAGAAGGCAGGCAAATGGGATTGAGAAACGTATCAGCCATGATCTAATGCTGGAGCAAACTGGATGGGTTGAATGGCCTAATTCTGATTCTATGTCATATGGTCTTACTCCAAAACTCTTGAAATCAGAGCCAAAATTCCATTGGCCTTCCTGATTACGTGCTGCTAGTTTTCTGTGTTTCATGCATATGTACTGCAAGTGCCTTTGTGTTGTAGCTTTTTCCATGTAAACAATATTCTGTTTTTTTTTTCTTCTCCCTTCCAAAGTGAACAATTTCACATTTTCCACATCATACTCCATTTGCCAATATTTTGCCCACTTAGTTAATCTATTACTGTTTGTATCCCTCTCACAATCTGCCTTTCCAAATATTTTTGTTATTTACAAATTTAACATTCACTTCCATCATCCAAGTCATTTGGATTGTAAACTGTTACTGTCCCGGCACTGATCCCTGTGCAGCCCCACTGCTCACGAATCGCCAACCTGAAAAAGAATCCCTTAACCCAACTCACTGTGTCCCTGCCCATAACCCAATTATCTAGCCATATCAATACATTACCTCCAACACCATGGGCTCTTAAGACAACCTTTTCAGAGATACCTTGTTGAATGCCTTCTGGAAATCCAAATATGACACATCTACTCTTTACCTCTATCCACTCTGGTTGAGACTTCCTCAAAAAATAAAACTAATAAATTAGTCAGACATAATTTCCCTTTCACCAAGTCATGCTTAGTCAGCTTGATTAGACTGTGATATTCCAAATGTCCTGCTATTCCTTCCTTAACTGATTTCATTATTTTCCCAACAGTAGATGTTAGCCTAAATTAGCTTTGGTTATGTGTGAGTGATAATGGGAACTGCAGATGCTGGACAATCCAAAATAATAAAATGTGAGGCTGCATGAACACAGCAGGCCAAGCAGCGTCTCAGGAGCACAAAAGTTGATGTTTCGGGCCTAGAACCTTCATCAGAGAGGGGGATGGGGAGAGGGTTCTGGAATAAATAGGGAGAGAGGGGGAGGCGGACCGAAGATGGAGAGAAAAGAAGATAGGTGGAGAGAGTATAGGTGGGGAGGTAGGCAGGGGATAGGTCAGTCCAGGGAAGACGGACAGGTCAAGGAGGTGGGATGAGGTTAGTAGGTAGGAGATGGGGGTGCGGCTTGGGGTGGGAGGAAGGGATGGGTGGGAGGAAGAACAAGTTAGGGAGGCAGAGACAGGTCGGACTGGTTTTGGGATGCAGTGGGTGGAGGGGAAGAGCTGGGCTGGTTGTGTGGTGCAGTGGGGGGAGGGGGCAAACTGGGCTGGTTTAGGGATGCGGTGGGGGAAGGGGAGATTTTGAAGCTCGAGAAGTCCACATTGATACCATTAGGCTGCAGGGTTCCCAAGTGGAATATCAGTTGCTGTTCCTGCAACCTTCGGGTGGCATCATTGTGGCACTGCAGGAGGCCCATGATGGACATGCCATCTAAAGAATGGGAAGGGGGAGTGGAAATGGTTTGCGACTGGGAGGTGCAGTTGTTTGTTGCGAACCGAGCGGAGGTGTTCTGCAAAGTGGTCCCAAGCCTCCGCTTGGTTTCCCCAATGTAGAGGAAGCCACACCGGGTACAGTGGATGCAGTATACCACATTGGCAGATGTGCAGGTGAACCTCTGCTTAATGTGAAATGTCATCTTGGGGCCTGGGATAGGGGTGAGGGAGGAGGTGTGGGGGCAAGTGTAGCATTTCCTGTGGTTGCAGGGGAAGGTGCTGGGTGTGGTGGGGTTGGAGGGCAGTGTGGAGCGAACAAGGGAGTCACGAAGAGAGTGGTCTCTCCGGAAAGCAGACAGGGGTGGGGATGGAAAAATGTCTTGGGTGGTGGGGTCGGATTGTAGATGGCGGAAGTGTCGGAGGATGATGCGTTGTATCCGGAGGTTGGTGGGGTGGTGTGTGAGAATGAGGGGGATCCTCTTGGGGCGGTTGTGGCGGGGGCGGGGTGTGAGGGATGTGTTGCAGGAAATGCGGGAGACGCGGTCAAGGGCGTTCTCGATCACTGTGGGGGGAAAGTTGCGGTCCTTGAAGAACTTGGACATCTACGATGTCCGGGAGTGGAATGGAAACCCCACACCCGAGCACCAAACCATCATCTTCAACACCATTCATGACCTCATCACCTCAGGGGACCTCCCACCCACAGCCTCCAACCTCATTGTTCCCCAACACCGCACGGCCCGTTTCTATCTACTTCCCAAAATCCACAAACCTGCCTGCCCTGGTCGACTCATCGTCTCAGCCTGCTCCTGCCCCACCGAACTCATCTCCACCTATCTGGACTCCATTTTCTCCCCTTTGCTCCAGGAACTCCCTACCTACGTCCGTGACACCACCCATGCCCTCCACCTCCTCCAGGACTTCCAATTCCCTGGCCCCCAACACCTCATTTTCACCATGGACGTCCAGTCCCTGTACACTTGCATTCCGCATGCAGATGGCCTCAAGGCCCTCCGCTTCTTCCTGTCCCGCAGGCCCGACCAGTCCCCCTCCACCGACACCCTCATCCGCCTAGCCGAACTCGTCCTCACCCTCAACAACTTCTCTTTCAACTCCTCCCACTTCCTACAGACTAAGGGGGTGGCCATGGGCACCCGCATGGGCCCCAGCTATGCCTGCCTCTTTGTAGGTTACGTGGAACAGTCCCTCTTCCGCACCTACACAGGCCCCAAACCCCACCTCTTTCTCCGTTACATTGATGACTGTATCGACGCCGCCTCTTGCTCCCCAGAGGAGCTCGAACAGTTCATCCACTTCACAAACACATTCCACCCCAACCTTCAGTTCACCTGGGCCATCTCCAGCACATCCCTCACCTTCCTGGATCTCTCAGTCTCCATCTCAGGCAACCAGCTTGTAACTGATGTCCATTTCAAGCCCACCGACTCCCACAGCTACCTAGAATACACCTCCTCCCACCCACCCTCCTGCAAAAATTCCATCCTCTATTCCCAATTCCTCCGCCTCCGCCGCATCTGCTCCCACGATAAGACATTCCACTCCCGCACATCCCAGATGTCCAAGTTCTTCAAGGACCACAACTTTCCCCCCACAGTGATCGAGAACGCCCTTGACCGCGTCTCCCGCAACACATCCCTCACACCCTGCCCCCACCACAACCGCCCCAAGAGGATCCCCCTCGTTCTCACACACCACCCCACCAACCACCGGATACAACGCATCATCCTCCGACACTTCCGCCATCTACAATCCGACCCCACCACCCAAGACATTTTTCCATCCCCACCCCTGTCTGCTTTCCGGAGAGACCACTCTCTCCGTGACTCCCTTGTTCACTCCACACTGCCCTCCAACCCCACCACACCCAGCACCTTCCCCTGCAACCACAGGAAATGCTACACTTGCCCCCACACCTCCTCCCTCACCCCTATCCCAGGCCCCAAGATGACATTCCACATTAAGCAGAGGTTCACCTGCACATCTGCCAATGTGGTATACTGCATCCACTGTACCCGGCGTGGCTTCCTCTACATTGGGGAAACCAAGCGGAGGCTTGGGGACCGCTTTGCAGAACACCTCCGCTCGGTTCGCAACAAACAACTGCACCTCCCAGTCGCAAACCATTTCCACTCCCCCTTCCCATTCTTTAGATGACATGTCCATCATGGGCCTCCTGCACTGCCACAATGATGCCACCCGAAGGTTGCAGGAACAGCAACTCACATTCCACTTGGGAACCCTGCAGCCTAATGGTATCAATGTGGACTTCTCGAGCTTCAAAATCTCCCCTTCCCCCACCGCATCCCTAAACCAGCCCAGTTCGCCCCCTCCCCCCACTGCCCCACACAACCAACCCAGCTCTTCCCCTCCACCCACTGCATCCCAAAACCAGTCCAACCTGTCTCTGCCTCCCTAACCTGTTCTTCCTCCCACCCATCCCTTCCTCCCACCCCAAGCTGCACCCCCATCTCCTACCTACTAACCTCATCCCACCTCCTTGACCTGTCCGTCTTCCCTGGACTGACCTATCCCCTCCCTACCTATACTCTCTCCACCTATCTTCTTTTCTCTCCATCTTCGGTCCGCCTCCCCCTCTCTCCCTATTTATTCCAGAACCCTCACCCCATCCCCCTCTCTGATGAAGGGTCTAGGCCCGAAACGTCAGCTTTTGTGCTCCTGAGATGCTGCTTGGCCTGCTGTGTTCATCCAGCCTCACATTTTATTATCCTAGCCTTTGGTTATCCATGTTTTGCTTCCCTCTCCTTTTGAACTGGGGTGACTCTTCTCCAGAATGTTTTTGAAAAGTTACAACCATTGCGTTAACTATCTCTCTTAAGACCTCAGGATGAGAGGCATCAGGGCCAAGGGACTTACTAGTCTTTTTCACCTATTAGTATGTCTAATATTACTTCTTAAATGATGCTTAATTTCTGCCTCATATTCTTTAGCATTAAATGGAATTTGCGGTATCTTCTGCTTTAAAAAGAGTGATGCAAAAACTAAGAGAAGGAAAACTTAAATCCTAGGATATCAAAAATATCTCTTCTTCAGAAGTACCATACGATTAATGATAACCACCTGAGGTGCCAGAGGAGCTCAATTTAGCATATCCAAAAGTCTGTATCTTAGTTTTAGCACTCCTTCAGCACTACGCTGGACAACTTCTTATGCTCAAAAAGGCCTGTGACCCAGAGGTATTATAAACTGAGTTCTGGCTGATACAGGGTAAGATTGAAGTCAATAGGCTGCAAAGCAAAACCAGTCTGCCTCACAGAACATAAAATAGTACAGCACAGGGCCAGGTGCTTTGGCCCACCATGTCACCATTCTAAATTAATCCCATTTGCCTGCACGTTGTCCATATGTGTCTATTCCCTGCCTCTTCATAAGTCTGTCTAAATAACTGTTAAATATTACTGTCATATCCGCGTCCATCACCTCCCCTTTCAGCACACTCCAGGTATGTACTATCCTCATTTAAAAAAACTTGCCTTACAATCTGCTTTAAAATTTCCCCCCTCACCTTAAACCTATGCCCACTAGTATTTGACAATTCCACCCTGAGAAAGAGATTCCAACTATCCACCGTATCAACGCCTCTCCTAATTTTGTATGCTTTTATCAGATCACCCCTCAGCCTTCAATACTCTAGCGAAAACAATCCAAGTTTGTCCAACCTCTCCTTATAGCTAATCCACTCCAATCCAGGCAACATCCTGTTAAATCTCTTTTATGTTCTCTACAAAGTCTGTATATCCTCCCTATCGAGTAACAATCAAGACTGCAGACAACTCCAAATGTGGCCCAACCAAAGTTTTGAACAGCTGCAACGTAACATGCCAACTTTTGCACTCAATACCCTGACTGAAGGAGGCAAGCATGCCTCACTTTCGAGACAATCTTATCCCCAAGATCACACTTTATATCAATACTCCTAAGAGTCCTGTCATTTTTTGGATACTTTCATCTTGTGTTTGACTTCCCCAAGTGCAGCACCTCAAACTTGACCATTTCTGCACCCAGCCATCTAAATGATCTATATTCTGCTGTATCCTTTGACAACCTTCCTCACTATCCACAACTCCATCAATAAATCTATAAATGTTATCTATAAATAACTTCGACCACCTACATATTCAACCAAATCATTTATATATATATATTTTACAAACAAAATCATGTCTTCCTGATTCAGTCTCCATTTTCAAATATAGTTGCTTGTTTTAGGATGTTCCTTAGTCATTAGTCCCTGCAGTCAACAAACAACTCAGCAAAGGCAGAGGATTCACCATAAAATGTTGTGTTTCTGCATAAGTCCCAAGCCCAGTGACCATAGAAAATCATTAACTTCCCTAAGTGAACTTATTCCACATAGAACAATCTGAACAGAGATATTCAAACTGAAATGTAGGACATAATAATGTTTTGGGCGAATTAATTCCTACCAAATCCCATTGAGATTCTTTTTCTGCAACAACAGCACATTTAATTTTGACAACTCATCTGTTTTCATATTTTGATGCAATAACAACTTTAAAGTAACCATGATTAGAAAGTAACCATTAGCATGATCTAAAAATTGTGTATTCTTCAGAAAGCCACTGCATAGTAAGCAACTGACATCATCCAACTGCTGGAGGTGTGCTGTATTTCTGTAATATTCTTGACTTTAATCATAGCTACAATCTTGTCCTTTCAAAATGGACCATATCTGGCTGTCACAATAACAACCTCACTAATGTTGTCTGTTTTTATGCAGAAATTGTTCAGCATCTTCAAGTAAGGGGAGCTGCCTTGCTAGTTGGAAAGCTTTGACCTTGTGATATTATCGCTGGACTATCTACCTGAAAATCAGACAATGTCTGGGGACCCAGGTTTGAATTCTGCCATGGCAGATGGAGGAATTTGAATTCAATAAAAATGTCTGGAATTAGCAGTCTACCGATGACCATGAATCTCTTGTTGATTGTTCGAAAAACCCATCTGGTTCACTAATGTCCTTTTGGGAAGGAAACTCACATACTTAGCTGGTCTGGCCTACTAGTGACCCCAGACCCACACCAATGTGGTTGACTATGAACTGCCGTCTGGGTAATTAGGGACGGGCAATAAATACTGCCTGGTCAGTGACACCCTCATCCCATGAATGAATAAAGAGGGAGAATAAAAGAGGATATCAAGTTAACTGTTGCCTAAAATGCACATGGCTTTCATGAAAAACAGCACTGTGTGAAGTACCTGTATTTGCATCATAGATCCAAATCAAACTCATCACAGCAAATTCAATTTTGACCATTTCGTTCTAGTATTCTTGAGGTGTGATGTATAATAATCACTTCCTATAAATCCCTCTGGCACTCAAAACTGACTACTCAAAAAAATGTGCAGCTCTGTTACTTCGTGACTAAATGTTGGAGGTTGAATTTAAGGCTTTCTTTCTCTGTAAACCTTTCTGCCATTATTCATACCTTGACTTTGACTATCTAATACTCCTTTCCATTTGTCTTTCTATGCTTTGGCATTCAATTTATCCCTAATTTACTCCTCATTCTCAGTCTTTGCATTGTCATTTCATAATCCTTCAATCCCAGCAGTTAAGGAGATGCACAGTTCACTCAGATCCCAATGGCTGTAATACTTGGTTTACACTGCTATCAATCAGACACCTGACAACTTAAAAAATTCAAAAGTGTGAAAGCTCCTGCTAAAGGAAATTATGGTTCAAACTTTTTATTTAATCCACAGTGGTGTCACATAATCCAAGAAATGAAGGTCAACGCGTTTATCTCTTGGTCACCAGCTTTCTTACAAGAAATTATCAATTTGGGACTTTAGTGCAAGCAGGTAGACTTTTAATTTTTGCAATCTCAGTTTCAAGTAGTATCAATACCCAGCTTTCCCATGGTCTGCTAGATTGAAATGGAAAAAGCAACCATATTTTCAAACTGCAAATCAGGTACTTGATGCTCTGCTCTGGACTGCTTCGATTCTACCCAACAGACATTCAGAATGTTGATCTGCTGTGTTGATGCTTATCCCACATTAGTGGATATTAAAGGAAAAGAGTAAACAAATCAGAAGCAGAAATGTAATATATAAGTCGGGAATAAAAGAGGGACTATGCATTATAATGACAGAGACTGAACCACTTCACAGAGTGAAATGTACCAAGCATGAAGAGAGAGGTAGTACAGCTGACAGGTTTAACTCATAGTTGAAACTGAAGCAGAGGTGGAAGGAATAAACAAATGAAAATAAGGGCAAGCTTTCACTTAGAGGCTTAAATCATTCATTAATGAAAGCATTATAACCCATTCGTATCATGCTGAATAGCACTATTAACAAAAATAATTTCTAGCCTTGTTCTGAAGTCTACAGTCAAGTTTACGTGGATAGTTGGAGGTCACAACAGGTGATCCGAAGGTTCCACTTGCATACAACGATACGACTGTAAAATTATTCAGTACAAGGTCTTATTCAAGTACAATTCAGCAATAAAATACCTTGGGAGTGGGCTGCATACCTAGACAAATCATGTAATTTGTTAAATATAAAAACCTGTAGGTACAGTTTCATACCTTTAACATTATGTCGTGACATTATAACACATTTAATCATATTAAAGTGGATTGTGATGCACTCCTGACAGGGAGATATAAAATGGGCAATGTCTGAGATTCTAAAATTTCCAGGTCATTAATCATAAATAAATGTCACCCCAAAACCATGGACTCTGGAAAAATTACATCTCTAATCAAAATAACCAGTAAGCAAATGTAGAACCTTTTACTCTAAATAGGGACTTCATAAAGGACATTTGGACTAAAAGAAGAAATGTGAAAGTTAATGTTACCTTGGTGATTTGAAATCAGAATATGAATGGATTATTCATCCCAACTACATAACTTCAGTCAAGTTCTTAACAGAGTGCAGCGTTTTGGGAACTGATATGAATTGTAGCTGCAGATGATAGTACAATTCTCTACGTGTGGGGATCTTCCTGGGGGAAAAAAACTTCCTAACCTGCTCATTTCTAGGCATTACTCACACCTAAACATGGTGCTGGTATGGATGTCACTAAACAGAAGCCACAATCTCAGCCCATGCGGACATGCCATCCCGGAAAACTGAATTCTGCATTAAAATTGTGCATGCTGTTTAAACTTATTGTTAATTCTTGCTACCAAATCCAGGCTGTTATAACCTACTGTTATAGTACAGTAAATTTAGTCTCTGTGGAAAGTGGAGCCTTAATGCTAAGGTTGCTGGACCTGCAATTCAGATACCCAGACAAATATTCTGGGGCCACAGTCTTGAATCCCATCAGGGCAGATGGTGAAATTTGAATTCAATTAAACTTCGGAATTAAATGCTCATTTAATGGCAAACACATAACCACTACTGATTGTTATTTAAAAACCCAGTTGGTCCACAATGCCATCTTTACCTGGCCTCAGCAGTGTGGTTGACTCTTAACTGGCCTCTTGGTAGTTACGAATGCTGGCCTAGCTGGTGACACACACCCCTTGAGTGAACTAACAAAACTTTCAGCGTATGCAGTAGGTAGGAACTCCCCCCTTCCTGAGGAAATCTCAACTCGTGTTTACAGCGGAGAAGATTATTTACATTAAAATACAGCACAGTATCAAAGAAAGAATAACTAATCTGTTTCTGTCAGAAGTTTCTGACATGTGGCCCACATCTCAAACTGCTGACAATCAATATGCTGTTGACACATCTGCCATCTGCAAATGGGGAGGGCTAAGTCTGCATTTGAAATAACACACATTCTTATGTGTTGTTCACACGTCATCACTTTAAACCGTCCCCACCACCTCATTATTGTAAAAAGCAAATGTTCACACAAAAATCTATAAATGTATCACAAGTTTCTGCTCACTGTTCAAATGGCATAGTCCAAAAATTCTATGCACAATTATCATGCATGAAGTTGCACAATTCTGTTAACACTAAACATAAGTTTTTTTCTGCTGAGAAAGCAAACTCCTCAAAAACAGTACTCATTAGTTGTGAGTAATGCTACTGGTTAACTTTTGTGGCAGATTGTTCCTTACTTCAAGAAAAACGAAAAACTTGCAAAGTTGTCACTGCATTGCTATTTCAAGAACAGAAATAATCAATTCTCCAGTTTCTGTCCTTTAACTACATCCACCACCTTGGTTCTGTATCGCTTAATAGCTTTTCTTGACAAAAATCAATTTCAAAGTTGAAGTTTTCAATAGACCAAGTGCCAACCGCTTGGGAGAAGAAATTTTCCAGATATCTACTAAGCATTTTGGAAAGAACTGATCTCTCATATCATCTCTTCACTGCACGAGTATAAATTTTTAATTTATATCCTTTTAATTTGGACAACTCCATCAGATTAAATAGTTTCTCTCTTTCTAACTGATCAATTCCTTTATCCATTTTGCATACCTCAATTAAATCACCTCACAATCTTCTGTTTGCAAGGGAATAACCCAGACTGTGCAATCTGTCAGTTGCTATTTAACATTCTTAGGCAGTCCCTTAAGACCAAGGATGACTTCTTCCACTCTGCTGTTGTGGATCCTGAGGCAACTAAATAATCTAATACTGGATTAAGGCAGGTAGTATTTGATGAAAAGGGTGGGATGCTCATTTCCATGCTCTTCTGCTGTATGATCTGGGCCGCCACCAGACCTGTAGGAGACACTTGAAGTGGCTGACTCATTCACAAGGGCTTCTTCTCCAGTTTGGATGGTCTGGAGCAAGAGATTCTTATGAATTAATGGGGAAGTTTCATTGTTCAGAGTGCCTTAAGGATGTCCTTGAAGTATTCCTCTGCCGTCCTGTAACCAGATGCTGGAACAAACCTCTTAACACAGAGCTTGTTTTGGAAGTGTTGAGTTAGGCATGCAGACAATGTGGCACAGAACAACAAATTAACCAGTGTGTGTGTTTTGGCATTAGGATGCTGACCTAAGAAGGAACATGAATATCTGAGCGTCTATTCTGAGTCACAGGATTTGGCAGAGGCATTGCTGGCAGTGTTGCTCTGAAGACTTGAGGTGCCTGCTTTATATTGTCAACATCTCTGATGGAGACAGGAGGGCAGGATATCACTGCAGCCTTGTGGACCATGAGCTTGATGCCAGGCCTGAGATCTTTGTTCCCCAGGTGAACGAAGGCTGCAGTACCACACTGACAGTGATGTTGATTTTATCAATGTCCACTATCACTAAGGAGGGGCTGCCAAGGTGTTAGAAATGAGCCCTGTTGCCCAGTTGCTCACTGAGGAACTTGCTAGTGGATGGGGCAGTGCTGTGCATACAGAGAAGGCCAGTAAAAGGTCTTTTGCCTTCTAGACGTTTAGTCTTAGCGCTTTCTCTCATGTGTCTCCATGAATATATCAGTGATGATTTTGAGCTTGGCATCTGCTTGTGTGCATGTGCAAGAGCTGTCTTGTACTGCAACTTGATGAGAGATGTTAGGCTGATCTTGGTTCTAGACTCAAAGCAAGTTAGTTGAATCATCTCCCACCTCATCCTACAGAGGAGCTCCACTCCAGCAAAGAGCTTCATGGAGACAGAGTGGAGTGTTGTGGTGACAACGGTGAAAGAGAATGTTATATGCTTATGCAGCCCTGCTTGACCCCAAGGCTCAGGGAGGATGCCAGTGTGAACTTTCATTATTTCTCTTGACATCAGTCCACAAGCAGGCAGGACTACGAGCCCCCAGATTCAGGCGTGTTTAGGGCAACATCATGTGTGTGTGTGTTTGTTAGTCCCCATCTGTGCAACAGAGTATGGTCTCCAATCTGAAACAAAACCAGCAATGGCTGGAAAATCTTAGCCGGTCTGGCAACTTCTATGGAGAGAAATCAGTTAATGCTTCGCGTCCAGCAACCTTCTTAGGAACTGTTCATAGTTAATACGTCAAAAGTTAATATTTCTTTTTGAAGGGCATTTACAAATAATAGTGATGAACTACTCAACATACAGAACATCGATAATTACTCCTATTTTTCCAAACCATTGCACATCATGGCTGGAAATGTCCAGTTCTGAAAATATTGCAGCATTGAAATTTTAACTAAAAGAATTTGAAAATCCTGCAGGATATAACTGCTTTGCAAAGCCAAAAAGAGTGAGATTAATCATCTGCCCCCTCAATACAGTTTAAATGACTCGACTTTAGCGCCACTCTAAAGGGCTAATAAGGAGATGCAACACGGAAACAGAACGATCAATATAAACCTTACTCACCGCATAGTACCGAGTATAAATCAGCCTTCCAAACCATTAAAACAGAAACACCTTCCACATATTGTCAGCGTATGTTCTTTTTCAAATCCCAGACTTTCAGGCTTCTACTTTTATTTCTACAAATTTATCATTCACAACTCGGAGATTGGTTTTGACGACAGGGGAAGCATAGGACTACAGCAAATTAAAGGTAGGAAAGCTGCAGCAAACAGAGAATGTAGTTTTGAAGTATTTCCTAAGTTTGCTCCAGACTTTTGATATCAAAATAGCCTTTATTTTGTTTCTTACTGTATAGAAAAACGACTTGAATTAAGAAAAGGGAGGTGATGACCTGGACTATCTGCCCAGAGACCCAAGTAATTTTCTGCGGAGCTGGGTTTGAAACCTGCAATGGCAGTTTGTGGAACAGAAATTCAATGAAAATCTGTAATCAAGAGCTCCAGTGAAGACTGTGCAACATTGTCAATTGTTGGAAAAATCCATTTGGTTCACTAATATCCTTTTGGGAAGGAAACTGCCATCTTACCTGGTCTGGTTTCCGTGTGACTCCAGTCCCACAGCAATCTGATTTGCACCCCACGAGCAATTAAGGATAGATAATACGTGCTGGCCCATCCGTGAATATAAATATAACTAAATATTTTTTAAAAATCACCAGAATGAGGAGGCCACTCAGCCCAACAAGTCAGTGTGCCATTCAAAAATCATGGTTGATCTGACTGTGCCGAGATTTCATTTTACTGCCTGCTTCTTGTAATCCTTGATTCGTGTGCAGATCAATAATTTGAACACATTCCCAGGTCAAAGTAGACACGGCCCCAGTTTCCCTGTTTTCTTGAATAAAGAATACCAAAGGCTACTAACACTTAGAAGAAATTCCTCATCACCTTCTTGAATGGGAGGCAGCATTTTCCCTAAAAAAAATGCTGTCACTTAGTTCTACATTTTCCCCCAAGGAGAAATACATTTTCAGGATCTGTTAAGTACCCTCAGAATCTTATATTTCATAAAATGACCTCACATTCTTATTAAGATTACAAGGTGTAGAGCTGGATGAACACAGCAGGCCAAGCAGCATCATAGGAGCAGGAAGGCTGATGTTTTGTGTCTAGACCCTTCTTCTGAAATAAATAGGGAGAGACGGGAAGGTAAATAGAAGCTGGATAGAGGAGACGACAGGTGGAGAGGAGACAGACTGGTCAAAGAGGCGAGGATGGAGCCAGTAAAGATGAGTGTAGGCCGGGAGGTAGGGAGGAGATACATCAGTCCAGGGAGAACAGACAAGTCAAGGGGGTGAGATGAGGTTAGCAGGTAGGAGATGGGGATGGGGCTTGAGGTGGGCGGAGGGGATAAGTGGGAGGAAAGACAGGTTAGGGAGGCGGGGACAAGCTGGGCTGGTTTTGGGATGCGGTAGGAGGAGGGGAGATTTTGAAGCTTGTGAAGTCTACATTGATACCATTGGGCTGCAGAGTTCCCAAGCGGAATAGAAGTTGCTGTTCCTGCAACCTTCGGGTGGCATCGTTATGGCACTGCAGGAAGCCCAGGATGGACGTGTCATCTAAGGAATGGGAGGGGGAGTTGAAATGGTTCATGACTGGGAGGTGCAGTTGTTTAGTGCGAGCAGAGCATAGGTGTTCTGCAAAGCGGTCCCCAAGCCTCCACTTGGTTTACCCGATGTACAAGAGGCCACAACAGGAACAGCAGATGGGAACCCTGTAGCCCATGTTATCAATGTGGACTTCACAAGCTTCAAAATCTCCCCTCCCCCTAACGCATCCGAAAGCCAGCCCAGCTCATCCCCACCTCCCTAACTTGTCCTTCCTCTCACCCCTCCCCTCCTCCCACCCCATCTCCTACCTACTAACCTCATCTTGCCCCCTTGACCTGTCCGTCCTCCCTACCTCCCCACCTACACTCACCTTTACTGGGTCCATCTCGCCTCTTTGACCAGTCTGTCTCCTCTCCACCTATCATCTCCTCAATCCACCTTCTATCCATGCCTCCCCCCCAACTCTCCCTATTTATTTCAGAAACCCCATCCCCTCCCCCATTTCTGAAGAAGGGTCTAGGCCCAAAACGTCAGCTTTCCTGCTCCTATGATGCTGCTTTGTCTGCTGTGTTCATCCAGCTCTACACCTTGTTATCTCAAATTCTCCAGCATCTGCAGTTCCTACTATCTCACATTCTTACTAGTTCATTTTTCAACCTGAAAATGAGTCACTTCTCCTGACACTCAGTTCTCTAGTAATTAGATGATCTTCTATGCTTGTTAATATCATCTTCTCAAAACAATGAGCAGTTATCATGTCCAGTGAAATGTGTATGTAGACATAATTGAATGCCTACTGGAAATCCAAATCAATACATCAATGTTACCTCTTCAACCATTTTATTTGTTGCATCTTCAAATCACACTAGTAAAATGTGTCAATACAATCTTTCCTTGTCAAAAAACCATGATAATTCTTTCTGTTATAATAATTCTTGTGTTACGGTTTTCTAAATGGCCCACTACCACCTCCTCAATAATAGATTTGAGCAGTTTCTAAATAACATAAGCTAGATTAACTGACCCACATTTCCAAACCAGTCCCCAGCCTCAAAACAGTTGTGTTATGTTTGCAGTTTTCCAAACCACTGGGACCATTCTTGGGAATCTATGGAATTTTGGAAGTTTACAACCAATGCATCACTTATTAGTGCAGCCCCTTCTTTTCAGACACCAGGATGCACATAATCAGATAGGAGATGTAAGTGCAGAAGTGACTTATTTTCCACATTTCATTCCTACACCAAAAAGCTCTTCCTGCTCTGCTCAGTGCAAAATTAAACCATCTATATTATGCTCAATTTGGAGTTTCATGTAGAAAAACAACCAAATTCAGACTACCAATACAAATCAAATACTGTCAAGTTATTAATTAGATATGGCACACTATTAATGGTGTGGCATTATTTCATAAACAGTAAAACTAAGGTGGAAAAATGATCAAACATTAGTCACATGCCAACCATGTGAAAATTAACATCTTAAAATAAGCTTGTTGGTCTGACAAAAGTATTGTGGAGTATCGGCATGTCATGCAGAATTATAGGATTGTGGTAACTCCAAAATAGCTTAAATGACATGAACTGGTAATATAGTGCATTACTGCTTTCATAACATGGTGTGTCACGGAAAACAAAACTTCAAATTTCTACAAGTGTTGACCTCCACATGCTGTCATGAGTACGCATGAAGCACTTTTCTGTGAAATATGGTCCCTCCATTCCTTTATTATACCTAAACAAAGTTAGAACAAAAATAGACTTGCCAGGAATATTAATACAGCAATCAAAACAAGAACTCATACCTGTGTGGGAAAGGAATGTGAAAAAACTGGATCCTTGTCAAGATTTGTATTGGTATAGAAAGTAAACAACAGATGGATCTAACAACACTGTTTAGACATTGAAAAGAAAAAAAAGTGATGCTCTAAAGACTACCAAAGTGGAAAGAAAATATTTATTGAAAAAGGGAAGAATCAGAAAACAGCAAAAGTAGTTTTAACTAGAAAAAAACCCAAAGCAGCTTAGTGGCAATATTGTGCATAATGTCTTCATGACCTGCTGCATCAGAAAAACACAAGATGATGACTGTGTATTTGCTAATTATATAATCAGTATACAGTAAAAAGTGATTGCAGTCTTCATGTATAGCAACCTAAACCGAGTTTAGCATATACCCCGCCCAACATACCACAGATCAGGAGTCACGTATTCAATAGCTAATCCATTAGAAAAATTAACAATTAAAAACAAAGCAAATCAAAGCAACCCATCAACAGACTGAAAAAAACAAACATTGAGGTAACTCTGATTATCTATAACGAACCCAGGAAAGAAGAATCAACACAGATTTAGGAGCCCTGTTCAACCAACCCAATCAATCAATCTATTTATGGGAATGATAATGGATGCTAAACATCAGTGGCATAACTTGACTTCTAAAATGGCATTTGACAAGACTGAATATGACAGGCATTTCTGGGTAAACTAGCTCAGCGCAGTTCCTAACAGGGGAAAAGGATCCAAAATTATGCCACAATATTAAATTGTGAGGCAGCTCATGTGCAGCATGGAACTGACACAAGGAGTTGGGATGAATAGTCAGTCTACCATGCTGTAAAGTCCAGATATTCTCATGGATATTCAGGTTAAATTTTAGCACTAGTTAGGAAATTGGCTTAAAAGATCGGAAATAATGAGTTTAGTAATAATGAATCAAATTCACTCGACTGTATGGGGGCTGGTGGAGCAAAGAGTTCATAAGGGGTAGGGGTGCGGAACTGTGCAAGGTGCCCCTGTTTGCTACTCAAACTGTAAAATGTTTTAAAATCAGCATGTCTGGGATCCTGATCTATTGAAATGAGTCCATGTTATAGACACTATACAATGCCAAAACAGTCAAATTGGAGACAGTTCAGATTTCTCAGAACAGAATACATACGTGGCCAATACTCAGGGGCATGAAATTTGATGCAGGCAACAATAAAAAAACTGCACTCCAGATCACCAGTTTAAAAGTTTTACAGTAACACGGCACAGTCCAATGGGACAAAATTCCATGGCAGAACCACTGTTTCTGGCTGAATTGATCAATCAAATGTCACATTTACTATGGCTACAGTCTGACTAGAGAGGTTTGTAACACTGTAAAAGGTAAATACTTAGCTTTCAATTTGATTAGTAATTTTCACGAGATTTATGAGTTGCAGTTTTGGTTGGTTAGAATATTGTTTAATAGACAATAGACAATAGGTGCAGGAGTAGGCCATTCGGCCGTTCGAGCCAGCACCACCATTCATTATGATCATGGCTGATCGTTCACAATTAAGATAAAACAATGTTTGTTTTGCATTGATTTTCATTACCTTTGCACAAAATTTAACAGCACACTTAGACAGTTCTTATGGGCCACCAACGTGCCATGGCACATTGCTGAAAACCACTGTTCTAGATGAAAAATGAATGAAACACAATCTGTGGAACGGTGTTGAAACAGCAATGGATAAATAAGAATTTTACAAAACAGAACACTCAATATATCAAAACAACATACAAGCACCAAAAGCGAAACAATGAGATATGGTTGAAATAGCAAAAAGAGCTGACTACTATTCAAGCACTGAAGACAGTACAAAATTTACTCAGAAGAGAAAAATGTGGAGAACTAGAAAACAGCAATCTATGAACTTACCTTTTTGAAAAATAGAAGGTAAATCGCTAAGTTGGAAAAGATAAATCTGGAATGTTTCAAATTAACTTGCAAAATCATATCAGGTCAACATGGTTTAACCTCGAAAAATAAAAATAACTCAGATGCCATGTGGGTTAATTCTTCATAGAAAGAGTGACCCATGAATTAGACATCGAGGTAAAAGTGGAGTGGGAGGAGGTAAAAAAGTGCACCATCCCTCCCTTGACGGCAATTACCCATGAGCAATAAACGCTGCACTTGTCAATAGTGTTCACTTCCCGTGAAGTAAAACAGCCTTCAAATAATTTGAAGGACAACTGGATGCCCTGGGAGAGAGAAAACATAGATGGGTATAGCTCTCTGTAGTCCATCAAAATGTCCATCAATCTATTGAGAAAGTCTTGCTCGTTGTAAAGTATCTTGCAATCTATTCAATGGTTGGCCTCAGCAAGGTGTTGGTGGAAATCTATCACCATTCCTTCAGTGTCACTTGTTCAAAATCATAGAAGTACTTCTCAAACTGCATTATGGTTCTACCTACTATAGATGAAGGGCAACTAGGGATGGGCAATAAATGTTGGCCCAGCTAGCAATGCCCACGTTCCATTAGTGAATAAATTTGAAAACATGCTTCCAAATTTATTCCCTGAAAAATGGCTGCTTGAAATGCCAAGAACTTAGATGGGAAAACCTTAAAACAGTCAGATATAAAAATAATACAACCTTGGGCATTACACCTATCCTAAAATACTTTCTAATTGTTTATGGATTAAGATATACAGGCAAGATGAATACAGGCTCACCATTAAATCACAGAATAAAACTCAAAGTCCATGGCAAAAGGGGCAGCAGAAGAGTCACAATTAATCAGGTCTTTTACCCCATATTGAAGGACCTCAGGCCATTATGTAAGAGGTTGGGGCAGGTAAGCAAATCCCTCGCCCTGTTAACTATGGACTCAGGTGTTAAGCAGGCTTGCACGGAACAATTTCCCAGCAGGATTTATCATTCTCTCCCTGCAGGGATATGTCTGGCATTTACTGGATACTACTTCACAGAATACACAAAACTAGAAATACAGTTCAAGAGAAAGAGAGAAACAAAGCAGCAGCCGAACTCGTCCTCACACTCAACAACTTCTCTTTCAACTCCTCCCACTTCCTACAGACTAAGGGGGTGGCCATGGGCACCCGCATGGGCCCCAGCTATGCCTGCCTCTTTGTAGGTTACGTGGAACAGTCCCTCTTCCGCACCTACACAGGCCCCAAACCCCACCTCTTCCTCCGGTACATTGATGACTGTATCGGCGCCGCCACTTGCTCCCCAGAGGAGCTCGAACAGTTCATCCACTTCACCAACACCTTCCACCCCAACCTTCAGTTCACCTGGGCCATCTCCAGCACATCCCTCACCTTCCTGGACCTCTCAGTCTCCATCTCAGGCAACCAGCTTGTAACTGATGTCTATTTCAAGCCCACCGACTCCCACAGCTACCTAGAATACACCTCCTCCCACCCACACTCCTGCAAAAATTCCATCCCCTATTCCCAATTCCTCCGCCTCCGCCGCATCTGCTCCCACGACAAGACATTCCACTCCCGCACATCCCAGATGTCCAAGTTCTTTAAGGACCGCAACTTTCCCCCCACGGTGATCGAGAACGCCCTTGACCGCGTCTCCCGCATTTCCCGCGACACATCCCTCACACCCCGCCCCCGCCACAACCGCCCCAAGAGGATCCCCCTCGTTCTCACACACCACCCTACCAACCTCCGGATACAACGCATTATCCTCCGACACTTCCGCCATTTACAATCCGACCCCACCACCCAAGACATTTTTCCATCCCCTCCCCTGTCTGCTTTCCGGAGAGACCACTCTCTCCGTGACTCCCTTGTTCGCTCCACACTGCCCTCCAACCCCACCACACCCGGCACCTTCCCCTGCAACCACAGGAAATGCTACACTTGTCCCCACACCTCCTCCCTCACCCCCATCCCAGGCCCCAAGATGACATTCCACATCAAGCAGAGGTTCACCTGCACATCTGCCAATGTGGTATACTGCATCCACTGTACCCGGTGCGGCTTCCTCTACATTGGGGAAACCAAGCGGAGGCTTGGGGACCGCTTTGCAGAACACCTCCGCTCAGTTCGCAAAAAACAACTGCACCTCCCAGTCGCAAACCATTTCCACTCCCCCTCCCATTCTCTTGATGACATGTC
Source organism: Stegostoma tigrinum (assembly GCF_030684315.1). NCBI lineage: Eukaryota > Metazoa > Chordata > Chondrichthyes > Orectolobiformes > Stegostomatidae > Stegostoma > Stegostoma tigrinum. Next base: position 22,166,110 of record NC_081378.1, on the reverse strand, counting down.
CATCATGGGCCTCCTGCACTGCCACAATGATGCCACCCGAAGGTTGCAGGAACAGCAACTCATATTCCGCCTGGGAACCCTGCAGCCTAATGGTATCAATGTGGACTTCACCAGTTTCAAAATCTCCCCTTCCCCTACTGCATCCCTCAACCAGCCCAGTTCGTCCCCTCCCCCCACTGCACCACACAACCAGCCCAGCTCTTCCCCCCCACCCACTGCATCCCAAAACCAGTCCAACCTGTCTCTGCCTCCCTAACCGGTTCTTCCTCTCACCTATCCCTTCCTCCCACCCCAAGCCGCACCCCCCGCTACCTACTAACCTCATCCCACCTCCTTGACCTGTCCGTCTTCCCTGGACTGACCTATCCCCTCCCTACCTCCCCACCTACACTCTCTCCACCTATCTTCTTTACTCTCCATCTTCGGTCCACCTCTCCCTCTCTCCCTATTTATTCCAGTTCCCTCCCCCCATCCCCCTCTCTGATGAAGGGTCTAGGCCCGAAACGTCAGCTTTTGTGCTCCTGAGATGCTGCTTGGCCTGCTGTGTTCGTCCAGCCTCACATTTTATTATCTAGCAGCCTGTACAGCCGTGTGGAACAGCCTTCAGCACACATGTTCATGAACATGTTGGTTGGATCTGTATTCTGGATTCATTGATAATAGTCTAGAAAACAGTCTTTTACTCAGGTTATCAACGTGGACATATTCAGCTAAATGTTAATTCATCTCTGAATTATTTATGCTGACCACAGGATTTCACAGTAATCAAGAACCAAGCAACGTTAAAACTGGTAATCGTCTTGTGCAAGTTATGAGAACTGTGGTTAGAGATGGCAGCAAATAATACACGATGGAACTAACATTAAAGAACTGAACATTTCTCACGGCCCAGTTAAATCAGGAGGCACTACTGAAGAAGATTTCTTTTCTCTCAACTGAAACAACGCAAAATCTCAAACTTCTCTAGAGTTATCACGGTGCTTCTTTAAAATACATGTCCATCTCAGCAAGAGACGGTGTCAAACCAGAGTGTCGAAATGCAGGTAGCAGTGTTTTTCTTCATGTAAGCACTATAAGTTACAGCAAGCACTGTAAATCTGCAAAAGCCACGTCCGGAGGACTTAGATGACTTTTTTTAAAAAGTTGAAACATTAAACGAGGTTTTATTAATTTCGTTCATATTCCTGAATTGTGTGTTTCCTGATCCTACAAAAAAAGAGATGGAATTTGACCAAAATTGACGAGTTGACATCGTCGATCTGCGCTTACCTAGCGCCACTTGTACCGGCAAAACAAAGATTCCTACTGGGAACAGGCTCGGTTGTTTTTCAACAATAAAAGAACAGGATCCATGGAACCCCAGAATTGCTTTAAAAAGATCATCCAAAATACAGCTCTTCCAAAGGGTAACATCACAAAGGGTCGCAAATTAAAAGTTGGGGAGGAATTTGTCGGCGCTTACGTTTTGATGATACCTCCTGAATTCTCAGGCGAAAGAAACCCTCCGAGAGGAGTGAAATCGCTAGCCACGCCCAACAAATGAATACCTCGCATTGAAATAATGAGTGCCAAAAACATAAAGAGTCAAACTTCTTTTCTTAATCCTCTCCAAAAGAAAGGAAATCAACCATTCTGCATAAATCTAACACATTCTCCAGCTGGACATATAGACACTGGGAGCAAAGGAACCCATTAAAAAGTGGGAGATGGGGCCATGACAGTCGAGCAGTAAATGGTTAAATGGGAGCCTGACGTCAGGCGAAAACTTCAAATCTAGGGGTCCAGATCTCGTCAACCCCCTTTAGACAGCAATCGGCCAGCATTCGCCCCCTCCAAATGCTCTGCGTTATTATTATTTTCTAGGTACACAAAGAGACAGCGAGGGTCGCGTCAACAATAGGAATCAGTCGATGTTGTCCTGTAGGGCTGGGCTCTGAGCTGAGTTAATCTTCAACCTCGTATTCCATGAGGAAACCAGCCCCTTTTTTTTAAAAAAAAATAAATGTACGGAACGAGAACAATCGCAGCGATTTCAGAGCCCCACATCGCCTCAAGACAACGTAACCAAGGTGTAGGCGACCCAGAAGTTAGGGGCTTCGAAAGTTGAAAGCCGAAACGACGCGATCGCCGAGCGCTTTCGCCTCAGTTCATTTAACTTTTCAGCTCCGTTCCTCCCTTTTTCTAAATGTTCACTGGAACGAACCCGGGCTGAAAAGAACACTAAGGAAGCGCGGTAAAATAACCAAAAAAAAAGCTGCACGGCTCTGAAGGCATAAGGTTCCTTACCTTTTTGGGGAGATGTTGTTCAATCTGGAACTTCAGGGCGGTGAATGACTCACATTACCTCAATCAGGGGTTTAATCCAAAAGAGAGAGAGAAAAAAAAGGGAGGACTCACCTGTGGGCGATGCACACATCCGCTCTGACTAACAACGACATGAGGAACAGGAAATGGAATCGGCTGGCTCCTTGTGAATAGTGAAGAGGAGAAAACCTTCCAAACGATGGCCCTCACGGTGAAGTTGTGTCTAAGTAGCTTACCGAGTCTGCTGTGCTTGAAATGCGGATGCGAGAAGCTTGTCAACACCGAACAAGCGAGCGACCGACTGCTCGGAGCATGGATGGGTGGGTGGGTGAGTGAAGGAAGGAGGAGGAGGAGGAGAAGAAAATGCCGCCTGAGCTGTGGGAATTCTCCACACATATAAACGTCAAAATCATCATCCGGAACTGGCACAACATCTCACCGAGTCCGAGGACGTTTTATTTTACAGCAGTTATGGCTTTCTCGTTATTGTGACAAACTCGGACTGAATTAGAATCCACACACTCCAACGGGCTTCTGTTTGCTTTTCTTAAACCAATCATTTTGCTGTTGTTGTCTCTCTGAATGTTGATTTGGGTCTTTTTTTAAAAGTGTTTTCTGCTTTGGGAGTTTCGATGGGCGTGAGTTCTGTTTTTGTCAAGCTGCTGTTGACGTGAGTTTTTCGAATAGTTACTGGAAGACTTGAAAGTTGAAACTTCATTGTTGAAAGTGGTTCAGCAAATCTTCAGAATTTCAAGTTTCATCCTGAGGCCTGGAAATGCGAGATAATTGAATAGAATGTGCCCCTGCTCACAGCATATGAGGAGGCAGTGCTATTTACGTTACTCGCATCACTCCAACTATTTGAACACACATCCATCTCACACCATTTCAGGTTCGTTGCTAAATAAGTAACAGTGCCATCTGATAATTCTTCACCAGCATGAAAGACCACACGTTTTTAAATTACACTTGCGAATGGTAACATTTAGATGTTTGACATGTTTTGGCACACTTCAGTAACAGTTGAGACTGAAAGTGTCCATGTTTTTAACGGCTAGAAACAGGCCCTTTGGCCCATCATGTCCGTGCCAGTCATCAAACATCCATCTCTTCTAATCTAATTTTCCAGCACTTGGCTTGTAGTCTTGTCCGCGTAGTTTTTGGAGTGCTTATCTAAATGGTTTTTGAATCTCTTGTGGGTCCTTGCCTCTCCCAGCCTTTCAGGCAGTGAGTCCTGGATACCCACAACCCTCTGGGTGAAACTTGGATCTTGAAACTGGACCTTCTTGCACAAATCTTCCTAGATTTGCACTTATATAGCAATTTTCATGAGAACTCCATGCTTCAAAATGCTTTCCAGCTAAATAAGTGCTCCTTGAAGTGTAGTCAATGCTATAAGTAACACAGACACAAAGCTGCTGGAAAAGCCCAGCAGGTCTGGTAGCATCTGTGAAGGCAAAAACAGAGTTAATGTTTTGGGTCCGGTGACCCTTCCTCAGTAAACAGCAGCCCATATGGACACAGCAGACTTCCACAAACAGCAATTTGATAATGGCGTTAGATTTTGTGATGTTGACTAAATATTGGCTCGGAGAATGGAGATAATGCTCTGCTTTTCTTCATTTCAAAAAAAAAAGGCCATGCAATCCATAAGAACAGGCAAGTGAGGTTTAATGTCTTCTCCAGAAGCTGACAGCTCTGGCAGTGCTGCATTCACTCACTGTATTGGAGCATCAGCATGAAGTTTTGATGCACAAGACTTGGAGTGGAACTTGAATGCAGTACTTCACAGTTTAGGAGCCTCAGTGCTATCCGTGTATTTACCACTTAAAGCACATTCACTGTCCACTTCCTTCTATAGGAATACATCGACCTTTATGAACAAAATAGTTCCATGCTGACCTTCTGCTCTGGGGAAAAAAAATTAACTCCCCACTCTTCCACAAGAACTTTCTCAAACTTGAATGCCCCAACTTTTAAATATCTATCAGAAACGAGTCAACATATTAGAACATAGAACAGTACAGCACAGAACAGGCCCTTCAGCCCACGATGTTGTGCCGACCATTGATCCTCATATATGCACCCTCAAATTTCTGTGACCATATGCATGCCCAGCAGTCTCTTAAATGTCCCCAATGATCTTGCTTCCACAACTGCTGCTGGCAACGCATTCCATGCTCTCACAACTCTCTGTGTAAAGAACCCGCCTCTGACATCCCCTCTATACTTTCCTCCAACCAGCTTAAAACTATGACCCCTCGTGTTAGCCATTTCTGCCCTGGGAAATGGTCTCTGGCTATCAACTCTATCTATGCCTCTCATTATCTTGTATACCTCAGTTAGGTCCTCTCTCCTCCTCCTTTTCTCCAATGAAAAAAGTCCGAGCTCAGTCAACCTCTCTTCATAAGATAAGCCCTTCAGTCCAGGCAGCATCCTGGTAAACCTCCTCTGAACCCTCTCCAAAGCATCCACATCTTTCCTATAATAGGGCGACCAGAACTGGATGCAGTATTCCAAGTGCGGCCTAACCAAAGTTTTATAGAGCTGCAACAAGATCTCACGACTCTTAAACTCAATCCCCCTGTTAATGAAAGCCAAAACACCATATGCTTTCTTAACAACCCTGTCCACTTGGGTGGCCATTTTAAGGGATTTATGTATCTGCATGCCAAGGTCCCTCTGTTCCTCCATTCTACCAAGAATCCTATCCTTAATCCTGTACTCAGCTTTCAAATTCGACCTTCCAAAATGCATCACCTCGCATTTATCCAGGTTGAACTCCATCTGCCACCTCTCAGCCCATCTCTGCATTCTGTCAATGTCCCGCTGCAGCCTACAACAGCCCTCTATACTGTCAACGACACCTCCAACCTTTGTGTCTTCTGCAAACTTGCTGACCCATCCTTCAATCCCCTCATCCAAGTCAATAATAAAAATTACAAACAGTAGAGGCCCAAGGACAGAGCCCTGTGGAACACCACTCACCACTGACTTCCAGGCAGAATATTTTCCTTCTACTACCACTTGCTGTCTTCTGTTGGCCAGCCAATTCTGTATCCAGACAGCTAAGTTCCCCTGTATCCCATTCCTCCTGACTTTCTGAATGAGCCTACCAAATGCCTTGCTGAAGTCCATATACACCACATCCACAGCTCGACCCTCATCAACTTTTCTAGTCACATCCTCAAAGAACTCCAAGGTTTGTGAGGCATGACCTGCCCCTCACAAAGCCGTGTTGACTGCATTTAATCAAGCCATGCTGTTCCAGATGGTCATAAATCCTATCCGTCAGAATCCTTTCTAACACCTTGCAGACGACAGACGACTTACTGGTCTGTAATTGCCGGGGATTTCCCTATTTCCTTTCTTGAAGAGAGGAATGACATTTGCCTCTCTCCAGTCCTCAGGTACAACTCCAGTGGAGAGCGAGGATGCAAAGATCTTCGCAAGTGGCGAAGCAATTGCATTTCTCGTTTCCCAAAGCAGCCGAGGACAAATCTGGTCCGGGCCTGGCAACTTGTCAATCATAATGTTTGACAAAATTTTCAGCACATCAGCTTCCTCTATCTCTATCCATTCCAGCATGCACACCTGCTCTTCAAAGTTTTCATTCACTACAAAGTTTGTTTCTTTCGTAAAGACAGAAGCAAAAAACTAATTTAGGGCTTCCCCTACCACCTCAGACTGCACACACAAGTTCCCTATGCTATCCCTGATTGGCCCTACTCTTTCTTTGACCATTCTCTTATTCCTCACATAAGTGTAAAATGCCTTTGTGTTGACCCTAATCCGTTCTGCCAAGCCTTTCTCGTGCCCCCTCCTGGCTCTCCTCAGACGATTTTTGAGCTCCTTCCTCACCTGCCTGTAATCCTCTAGAGCTGAGCTCGACCTTAGCTTCCTCCACCTTATGTAAGCTACCTTCCTTTTGACAAGAAGCTCCACTGCTCTCTCATCCAAGGTTCCTTTATCTTACCCCTTCTTGCCTGTCTCAGAGGGACATATTTTTTCATCACTCGCAACAACTGTTCCTTAAACAGTCCCCACATGTCTATAGTGTCTTTGCCATGGAACAATTGCTCCCAGTCCATGCTTCCTAACTCATGTCTAATCGCATCATAGTTTCCTCTTCCCCAATTAAATATCCTCCTATTTTGCCTAATCATCTCCTTCTCCATAGCTATGTAGAATGTGAGGCAGTTATGGTCACTATCACCAAAATGCTCTCCCACCACAAGATTTGATACCTGCCCCAGCTCGTTTCTGAGCACCAAGTTTAGAATGGCCTCTCCCCTCGTCGGCCTGTCAACCTACTGAGTTAGGAAACCCTCCTGAACACACCTTACAAAAACAGCTCCATTCAAATCTTCTGCTCGAAGGAGGTTCCAATCAATATTGGGAAAGTTAAAGTCACCCGTTACAACAACCCTACTACGTCCACACTTTTCCAAAATCTGCCAACCTATGCTTTCTTCAATCTCCCTGCTGCTATTGGGGGACCTGTAGTAAACCCCTAACGAGGTGACTACTCCCTTGCTGTTCCTAATTTCCACCCATACTGACTCGGTAGGCAGATCTTCCTCGACAATGGAAGCTTCTGTAGCTGTGATACCCTCTCTGATTAGTAGTGCTACACCCCCTCCTCTTTTTTCCACCCTCCCTATTCTTTTTAAATGCTCTAAACCCTGGAACATCCAGCAACCATTCCTGCCCCTGAGAAACCCATGTCTCTGTCATGGCCACAACATCATAGCACCAGGTACTGATCCATGCTCTAAGTTCATCACTTTTATTCCTGATACTCCTTACGTTAAAGCAAACACACTTTAACTGATCCCTTGGTTCCTTCCCAGGAAAATCCTTCCCACTGGCTGGTCTACCTCTTGCTATTGCCTCACCTGCATCAACTCTCACCTCCGGTATACAGCTCAGGTTCCCATTCCCCTGCCATACTAGTTTAAACCCTCTCGAACTACTCGAGCAAACCTTCCACCCAGGACATTGGTCCCCTTCCAGTTCAGAATGTGGATCACATTTTAAATATTACCTCAGTTTTCACATGATGTCCATCCATTGGTCTCCCATGAAATAGGCACCCCAACTACAGTCAAAAAACAGAGGTTTGAATGTACCTGGTCATGAACCAGCAATGCTATTGATTTCCAGGTCTGATTTGGCATTCTTGTTCCCTTATTACATTTGCAGCAACATTCTCACAGGTGGAACAGAACTGACTCCTAAATGTCTCCAGTTAACAACTTTTCCCTGTGTATTGTAATCCACAAATTTATTCGTGGTTGAAGTCAAGGCTGTCCACATAGCAGCTTCTGATGCTTCTTTCCTGTTATGACTTAATTCATAAGCTTGTATTCCCTTTGGCCTTTTCCATGACTATCATTCACCTCATAATCCAGATGCTGCCCAGGATCTTCCGCAGCCCTTGTTACACTCCTCCCATCCATGAGTCTAATTACTATTTCCTTCATCCCTCTTCAACTTTTTTCAATTAAAATTGCCCTCTAATATCTTTTCCCAACATTTCTGTTATTATGCCTACCTTCTTCAAAAGCATCATCAATTTTCGTCAAGCCTTCTGTTTTGTGCCATATGTTCCCTGGCAGTCTAGTGGTTAGGATTTAATGATATGACTGCTGTGTTTCAGTTTCAGTTCCCAGTCAGTGAAGGTGACTTGTTTAGGCAAATTATTGATCTGGTTAAGAAATTGGCCAATCAGCTGGAAACAGAGTAGGGATACAAATGCATTTGAGACTCAGCACATCTGACAGCATCTGTAGAGATAAAAACAGAGTTAATGTGTCACGTTTGGTATAACTCTTTGATATAATTTCTGGAAAATATTCACAAAGGCAAATGGAATGGATTAGATATATATCTAATGGATTAGAGGACAAAGAAGTGTAGAACATGCTGAAGATATGAAAAGTTGTGGTTAAATGACTCTTGGAGTATTGTGAGCTGTTCTATGTACTGGTTGGAGGGAGTGCAACATAGACTTACTAGAATATACCTAGAAAACAAGGTTTAAATTATGAAGAAAAATTACACAAACTGAATTGTATTCCCTGGAATTTCTGATGGTTAAGGCACGATTTGACAGAAGTTTCAAGATATGAAAGGGAACAGATAAATTAGAAGGAGAAAAATTATTTCTGCTGGTTGTGAAATCTAGGATTGAAGTGAGGGACATGGTCTACAAATTCATATGCGAACTTGCAGGAATAAAATCAGGAGAATAGCAGGATAATAGGACAACACTGATAATAGTAGGAGTTTGGAACTTTTAGCAATTGACAATCAATGCAAGATCATCACTTTAAAACTGGACTGAGAATTCTGTAAACCAAATACATTGGCTGGGGCAGCACGGTGGCTCAGTGGTTAGCACTGCTGCCTCACAGCACCAAGGACCCAGGTTCAATTCCACCCTCGGGTGATTGTCTGTGTGGAGTTTGCACATTCTTCCTGTGTCTGCATGGGTTTCCTCCCACAGTCCAAAGATGTGCAGGCTAGGTGGATTGGTCATGCTAAATTGACCGTAGAGTTCAGGGATATGTAGATTAGGTGGGTTACAGGGGGATGGGTCTGGGTCGGATGCTCTGAGGATGGGTGTGGACTTGTTAGGCCAAAGGGCCTGTTTCCACACTGTAGGGATTCTATGATTAAGCAATATGAGGCAAAGGCAGGTATCTGGAATTAGGTTGCAGATCAGCCTTGATTTTAACGATTGGCAGAACAAACTGGAGGGTTGATGATGACTGGGTCTCCTGTTCCAATGGCTGACCACTGTCTTTCCTCTGCTTTCATTTTCTGCTGAAGTCCCCTGATGGACTCTTTCCTCTGAATCTGAAGACTGAGAATTCAAATTTGCCTCTTGCACTTCTGTACATAAAGTACGCTAACATGACTGTTGATTCAATGTTGTAAGTACATATTATGTGAGACAATATGTTAAATAACTCTGCCTGTGTTACAACTCACCAAAACCTTTATTACAGTTGATAGAATCTTATTTTATTTAAAACATCTGCCATGTCTGACAACATGACAGTCACTGAATTTCATAATAATCTAATGTATAAGTAATTTTTCATGATGATTCTGGGAGATGCAGGTGCAAAAACATAAAATACAAGTCAAATAATTAGAGGGTAATTTGGGATAAGGAAGGCCAGGTGACACTTTTGTTTCATCCATCCAATATTGTCTCCAACTCACTCACTGCACTGTCCACGCAGTAGCGAATGTTACAGTTCTGTTTAAAGTTCTTAGCTCCCTGATGTTTCTTCTCTGTGGTAGTTTCTATGGGATCCTAGCCAGTTTGTTCAGGAGAGAACAGTAGAGACAGCAGTTTCTGTTTTGGGAATCTGCTGAAAGCCTTTGGAACCTTGCTTTAAATACTGAATTGAGTATGTAGTTCCAAGATGTTCTTTCATATGAGTCTGTTTATGATAGCTGTGGTGTCAACATACTGTACTTTGCATTTGTTTTGAGGTTTTGGGCAGTCTGGATTGTAAGTAATCTCTGTTTTTGCATCCCCATTAAGGGTGATTTTTTTTGGTGCTCTCACCTCCACTTTGAGATGGCTTTGCATTTTCAAAAGTTTGTCTTGCCTTAATCAAAATGGCGACAGTTCCAACCAGTTGAAAACTTTAAAACTCATATCTTCAAAAATAATAGCCTCATGACAGCAGTAAGAACACAATTTGTGTCCTGTTTTCCTGAATAAAAGAGAAAATTCATAAACACAGGCTGTTGTTTACAGCTGATGGTGAGACTGGGTTGGATAAAATATTGTAAATCAAGTCACAAAGAATGCGATTTTTAGTTTACATGTTTGAGTTGAAGGTTCATTTTGGAAGAAAAATAGTTGCACAACTTGTAGCCTCATGCACATATGCTCAGTAAGAACAGACACTGGCAAGACAGAGAAGTGACGTTATAGATAATAATATGGAGGTTTCCCTCTTTCAAACAGAACCAAATTTTCTGTCACACTTTGACTGTTCTTGAACTATTTATTTCCGTCCAGGTATAAAATAATGTGACTTTGCCACTTTAAAACAATCGAGACTAAACCACCAGTCTTAAAATGGATTTGAATATTTTACTGAAGAATGCTTCTTTCATGCTATTACTAACATTTACATTTGAAAGAGTTATCCTTTCAGGGTTTTTTGGTTCAGTGAAGTTATATGTACTTAAGAGAAAAGAATGGGTGGAACAAATGGGAAGAGTACTTTAAAAACGGGTATGCCAAATTTAAGGGACTATAATGAAGGATGCCTCAAAAATTACATGTTGGACTTAAATGAACATAATTAGATAGGTTAATAAAATGTGAGGCTGGATGAACACAGCAGGCCAAGCAGCATCTCAGGAGCACAAAAGCTGACGTTTCGGGCCTAGACCCTTCATCAGAGAGGGGGATGGGGGGAGGGAACTGGAATAAATAGGGAGAGAGGGGGAGGCGGACCGAAGATGGAGAGTAAAGAAGATAGGTGGAGAAGGTGTGGGTGGGGAGGTAGGGAGGGGATAGGTCAGTCCAGGGAAGACGGACAGGTCAAGGAGGTGGGATGAGGTTAGTAGGTAGCTGGGGGTGCGGCTTGGGGTGGGAGGAAGGGATGGGTGAGAGGAAGAACCGGTTAGGGAGGCAGAGACAGGTTGGACTGGTTTTGGGATGCAGTGGGTGGGGGGGAAGAGCTGGGCTTGTTGTGTGGTGCAGTGGGGGGAGGGGATGAACTGGGCTGGTTTAGGGATGCAGTGGGGGAAGGGGAGATTTTGAAACTGGTGAAGTCCACATTGATACCATATGGCTGCAGGGTTCCCAGGCGGAATATGAGTTGCTGTTCCTGCAACCTTCGGGTGGCATCATTGTGGCAGTGCAGGAGGCCCATGATGGACATGTCATCAAGAGAATGGGAGGGGGAGTGGAAATGGTTTGCGACTGGGAGGTGCAGTTGTTTGTTGCGAACTGAGCGGAGGTGTTCTGCAAAGCGGTCCCCAAGCCTCCGCTTGGTTTCCCCAATGTAGAGAAAGCCGCACCGGGTACAGTGGATGCAGTATACCACATTGGCAGATGTGCAGGTGAACCTCTGCTTAATGTGGAATGTCATCTTGGGGCCTGGGATGGGGGTGAGGGAGGAGGTGTGGGGACAAGTGTAGCATTTCCTGCGGTTGCAGGGGAAGGTGCCGGGTGTGGTGGGGTTGGAGGGCAGTGTGGAGTGAACAAGGGAGTCACGGAGAGAGTGGTCTCTCCGGAAAGCAGACAGGGGTGGGGATGGAAAAATGTCTTGGGTGGTGGGGTCGGATTGTAAATGGCGGAAGTGTCGGAGGATAATGCGTTGTATCCGGAGGTTGGTAGGGTGGTACCCGGTGCGGCTTTCTCTACATTGGGGAAACCAAGCGGAGGCTTGGGGACCGCTTTGCAGAACACCTCCGCTCAGTTCGCAACAAACAACTGCACCTCCCAGTCGCAAACCATTTCCACTCCCCCTCCCATTCTCTTGATGACATGTCCATCATGGGCCTCCTGCACTGCCACAATGATGCCACCCGAAGGTTGCAGGAACAGCAACTCATATTCCGCCTGGGAACCCTGCAGCCATATGGTATCAATGTGGACTTCACCAGTTTCAAAATCTCCCCTTCCCCCACTGCATCCCTAAACCAGCCCAGTTCATCCCCTCCCCCCACTGCACCACACAACCAGCCCAGCTCTTCCCCCCCACCCACTGCATCCCAAAACCAGTCCAACCTGTCTCTGCCTCCCTAACCGGTTCTTCCTCTCACCCATCCCTTCCTCCCACCCCAAGCCGCACCCCCAGCTACCTACTAACCTCATCCCACCTCCTTGACCTGTCCGTCTTCCCTGGACTGACCTATCCCCTCCCTACCTCCCCACCCACACCTTCTCCACCTATCTTCTTTACTCTCCATCTTCGGTCCGCCTCCCCCTCTCTCCCTATTTATTCCAGTTCCCTCCCCCCATCCCCCTCTCTGATGAAGGGTCTAGGCCCGAAACGTCAGCTTTTGTGCTCCTGAGATGCTGCTTGGCCTGCTGTGTTCATCCAGCCTCACATTTTATTATCTTGGAATCTCCAGCATCTGCAGTTCCCATTATCTCTATAATTAGATAGGTTGTAAGGTTTGTCGTATGTAATGGAATCAGTTTGTGTTGATACTGGAAATGACAAAATTTGTCTGGATTTTGAAATACACTTTATCACAAGTAAGCTTTGAAAAGTGACTAAGGAATTGTCACAGGCAATTCTTCAGGTAGAAATGAAATCTTGCTTTCCTCCCATTACTTAAACATTTACTGATTCATTAAGTAGGATTATACACTTTGGCAAAGTCTTATTCATTCATGTTAATTATTGTATATGCAATTAGTTTAGGCTGAGCTGTAGAAACACAATCCTAGAAATTGACAGCATAAAAGAAGTTCAGTTAGCCCACTGTCTCCAAAAACTCTAGAAAAGAGCTGTCCTGCCTAATCCCAAGTTTCAAAGCTTGGTCCATTGCCTTTTACGGTGACGCACATTAGTGCATATTCAAGTAGTTTTTAAATGGTTTTTGCCTTTTCCCACCTGTTCAAACAATGAATCCCACCATCTTCCAGGTGAAAACACTTCTATACTTCTCTCTCATCTTATTACCAATGATGTTAATTCTATGTCCATAGTTATTGGAAATAGATCCTTCACATCCAATTCACTTAGGTCTTATCTTCAAGAGGTTTTACGGCTTGGAAAGAGGCTCTTGGGCCCAACATATTCATGCAGTTATCAAACATCCATTTATTCTAATCCCATTTTCTAGCACTTGGCCCATGGAATTCTGTGCTATTCAAGTGTTCATCTATATAGTTCTTAAATGACTTGAGAGTTCTTACTTCTATTGCCATTTTAGTCAGCTGATTCGAGATACCTATAAGGCTGTGAGTGAAAAATATTTTCCTCAAATCCCCTCTAACCTCCTGCTCCTTACCTTAAAACTGTGCCCCTGGTTATTCACACCTAAATTACAAGGAAACCTTTCTACCCTGTCTATGCCCTTCAGAACTTGACACCTCAATCAGATGTCCCCTCAGTCTTCTCTGCTCAAAGGAAAATAACACCAGCCTATCTCATCTCACTTCATTACTGAATCACTCCTGCCCAGGCAACATCCTGGTGAATCTCTTCTGCAATCCCTCTAATGCAATCACATTCCTTCCTTTTGTGTGGTGACCAGAACTGCACATTGTACTACAGCTGTGGTCTAACTATTGTTATTTACAGCTCCATAGTAACATTGTTGTTCTTGTATTCACTGCCTTGACTAATACAGGCAAGTATTCCATCTGTCTTATTCACTACCTTATCTATCTATCCTGCTAATTTCAAGGATCTAAACCCATGCACATGAATGTTCCACTGATCCTTTGTGCTTCCTATTGTCCTACTGATCAATGTATTCGCCCTTGCCTCATCAGTTCACCCAAAATGCATCACCTCACACCTTTCAGGATTAAATACCATTTGACACTATTCATCCCATCTGATCAACTTGTCTCTACCATGCTGTAGTCTCAGATTTTCCTCGTCACTATTTAACACACCACCAATTTTTATCATCTGCAAATGCACTGATTGTCGCTCTGACGTTCAGGTCTAAATCATTAATGAACAGCAAGGGTCCCAACACCAAAAGCTTTGGTACATTGCTGGAATATCCTGTCATTGTACTGTCTAATGTTTCTCATACTTGCTCTTTTCCCTTATATACTTGAATTCCAATCTGTATTCTGTAGCTGACATTAGTCATTAATCCCATATTCTTTGTCATCTACAAAATTCTAGCTTTTGATAATCTTTTTTCTTCCCTACTGGACAGTATTTGGTTTGTACCCAAAGTGACTTCGCCATCTTGAAGGCATCATTTACACTCTTGCTGGCCAATCTTCATTTCCAATTCACCTGTATTGGATCCCTTCTCAAATCACTAAAGTTGGCTTTCTTCTGGCTGGGTGTTCTCAGTACCTCTGTTAATATTGTACAGTGCAACACCTTATATTTGCTAAATGCTCATCATTATTTTTTAATGGCCTGCATGTGTATAAGTTATAAGTGACAACTGCCATCCCTTAACCAGCATTATATTCCTGTACGGAGGACAAAGGTTGCAAACCAAGGCACATTATAATAGGGCTTAGATTCCTCACTGATGTCACACAAGAATATTCCTTAACAACATCTGCACATTGATAACTGTCCAGGAATCTGGCACTTGATAAGCTGCAGTACATGAAATAAAGATAATGTGTTTCATGTCACTCTCTGTAAAATGCACCAGACCCAGCCCCAAACTACACAAGTACCACAAGACTAGTCATGGTGCAGGTACATACCTTAATTAAATCTCTCCTCAACCTCCTCAGTTCCAAAGGAAACAACTCCAGCTGATCCAATCCTTCCTCAGCTAAAACTCTCCAGTCGGGGCAACATCTATATATAATTCTTTTCTATCCTGTCCAATACAACCACATCCCTTACTGTAATGTGACCAGAAATGTACATGGTAATCCAACTATTCTTCTATGCCAATGCTTTATATATTTTGGCTTAACATTCCTGCACTTGTACACAGTAAAACTATATAAAAAAAAGGCCTGTTCACCTCTTCGAGCCTGCTCTACCATTCAATAGTTTCATGGCTGATCCAATATTCCTCACATCCACTTTCCTGTCTTGTCGCTGTAAGCCTTCATTGCCCAAGAATCTATCGATCACAGACCGAAATGTACACAAGGACTCTGACCCCACAGCTCTCCAATAGCAGCAATAGCAAGGAATTCCAAAGACATTCAACCTTCCAAGAGAAGAAATTCCTCTTCATCTCAGTCTTAAATTGATATCCCTTTATTCTGAGACTATGCCCTCTGGTCCTAGACTGTCCCATAAGGGGAAACATCCTCTTGGTGATTACCCTATCAAGCCCCTAAAGAATCCTTAATGATTCAACAAGATCACTTTTCATTCTTCTAAATTTCAATGAGTAGAATCCTAATCTGTTTAGCCTTTGATCATAAAACAATCCCTCCATACCAGAGATTACCTGCAATTATCTGCATATTTAACAAAGGAAACTATTGATTATCAACAACAAAAACAAAGTTGCTGGAAAAGCTCAGCAGATCTGGCAGCATCTTTGAAGGTAAAAACAGAGTTAACGTTTTGGGTCCGGTGACCCTTCCTGAGGAAGGAAGGCTCACCGGTTCCTAAACATTAACTCTGTTTTTTTTTCCTTCACAGATGCTACCAGACCTGCTGAGCTTTTCCAGCAACTTTGTTTTTGTTCCTGATTTACAGTATCTGCAGTTCTTTCTATTTTTATAAATTATTCGTTATGCCTTCTAAACCATCTTAGCTACCGGTGTTTCTTACTCAGGGATCTGTGGACGTACACTCTACCTCTATTTCTCAATATATTATTGTGTACTTCTTTGCCTTGCTTTCCCTTTCCAATTACATTACCCCGCATCTCTCCATTTGCCACTTTTCTGTGCACCCGACCATAAATAGCTTCCTGCAGTCTATAGCTATCTTCCTAATTATCAGCCCTACAGCCAATTTTTATATCACTTGCAAACTTCTGCATTATGACCTAACATTTTAAGTCTTAATCCTCAATAGATACCATGAAAAGTTCTGTAGAATTCCACAGGAAACAGCCGCCCAGTCACAAAAACTCTGGGTGGCCACCGTCCTTTGCTTTCTAGCATTAAACTAATTTTGGATTGAAGGGCTCAAATTTCCATATTTTGGCTAAATGTCAATTTTGGGAAGCTTCACAGGGGTTTTCTTTCCATGAGCCTGTAAAGCTTTTCTCATGCAATTCTCCACAGGTCATCTCATTCGGCACATGCCCCACCTTCAGGGCACCATTCTCATACAATCTTGTGTTCGGCAGCAACAGATGTGCTTAGTGGTTGTGAGGATCTTCTGGTGTTCATGCTGCAGGTGCCCAGCTGTGCATCATCATTCCAAATGCTGCAAACCAGGAATTGCTTTTCGTAGAATGTTGCTGCACAATACTAAAGGAGATGCCAACAAGGCAAATTGGTGTTTCACTTTGCCCACAAGGGTCTGGAGGTCCTGCTGGATTTTTGGTGATGGGCAGGGCTAACCCCATTCCCCTGGACTGTCAGATGACACCATGTTACAAGATTTTCAAGTTGAGTATTTGTGCCAGGTAGTTTCCCTTAGGTACCTGGGAGAATTGCAAACAACTTATAAATGAGACAAGATTAAACAATAACAAGATGTTATTACATGTAAGTAGGGCCCTCATCGCTCATTAGTGAGAGTCTCAACTAGCTGTTGAACCTTAGGGGGAAAATAGGACTTCTTTTTCATAACATTGAGAATCTAACTTTTTCCATTCATGCTGTATTCTCTGCATTTTCTTGCCATTCCCCACATAGTTCAGAGGATGGGAAAATGCCACCTCACCTACCACTTACCTCTGACTCTGATGAGCTAATAACTATCTGACTAGTTTGTGTATGTCACCTGTCAAAAACCTTGCTAATACCCCTGCAGATGAAATCAAATACACAATCTTCATCCACCCTTATTGATACCACTTTTTAAAAAATAGTTACGTTAGTGATACATCATCTTCTCTTGACAAATCCACATTGCCTGTCCCTAATCAATCCATGCATTTCCTAATGATGCTTAATACACTTAATTTTTTTCCCCCCGATAATTTGTCTGAGGTTAGCCTGACTGGTTTGCTCCAGATTCTATGTGTGAAATTTTAAAGAAACATACAAAATAGGAGTGGGAGTAGGCCATTTGGGTCTTTGAGCCTGCTCCGCCACTTAACACAATTGTTGCTGATCATCCAACTCAGTACCTCATATTCACAGTTTCTCTGCTACTACCCCTACCTCCCATCACGGTCTATCGCTCTCACTATTGAATGTAACAATGTCCCTCACTCACTCTAACCCGTGCCAACACCTGACACCACCAACCCTCCATGCCCTCTGTATTGCCTATTCATTCATTCAGTACAACTCACTTCTTATCTAATAGCTATGCCACCCACTTTCATCTCACATCATTTCTCTCATTACAGGAGAAAACAGCTCACAATAGGGCAGGAACGGCCAAGACAGGTGGTGTGCTCCCAGCATTGGGTCCTTACCCAAGAGGATCCTGACCCTGACCCCGACCCACAAGTGGCTGACTGCCCATGTACAATCTGGTATCAGAGGTTGTTGTTAACTTACTATGTCAGGGCTCTCTTACTGAAGGTTGTTTCCCTTAAGCAGACTAAAGGCTGTTGATATCCATAAGAAGTTCCTGGCTTCATGTCTGGACTAAATGGCAAGACAAAACAGAAGTAATGTCAGCCTAAATAAAAACTGAAAGAACTGTGGATGCTGTAAATTAGGAACAAAACAAATGTTGCTGGAAAATCCCAGCAGGCCTGGCAGCTTCTGTGAAGAAAAATAATCAGAGTTAACATTTCGGATCACCGGACCCAAAACATTAACTCTGATTTTTTTCTTCACAGATGCTGCCAGGCCTAGTAATGTGAGCTTGGCAGTCCTGGTTAGAGTTACAATAAGATAAGACTGATATGTTGTGAGCATCCAGCTATGCTGAAAGTGAAAGATTATTAAGAGCAGAAGCAAACAGCCCTGAGATGCAGCCTGATCCAATCAGTGAGCTGGATGCCTGTTCCTGTGGTCAGGGTGGCCTTTGGAGCTGAATTTCAATGCTAGTCACCAGAGCATCCCAAAGCATAGCACAAAAGTACAGGCATATCCTGTATGTCAATCGTAAAGGTGCCACAAGGGTCCTGAGGGACTGGTAAATGTTGCATGCCACAGTTCATAGACAGAAGATAAGCGGGGCAGGTATTTTGTAGCGTGCCCTAAGGTAATGTTGCCTGACGTCCAAATTGGTGGTACGGAGAAGCTAGCGGTCAGTTGAAATTGCCAGGTAGACATTTTGACTTTCATGTTAGGAATCATTGACATCTAGTTCCTCACAGCAAGTCTTAGGACAGGGAACTGCATATTAATGAGGCAAAATCTGCAGCTCATGGGGCTGTCAACCAGTGGTAGGCTAATGGTAGTGGTACAGGTGCTATTACTAGTGGCCAAGTGATTTCATCACTGGACTGTTAACCCAGAGAACTGGGGGCACCCAGGTTCAAGTTCTACCATGGCAGTTGGTGGAATTCAAATTCAATGCTATCTGTAATTAGGAGTCTAATGATGACCATGAACCTGTTGCTGACTGTTGGAAAACCCTCTGGTTCACTAACCTCCTTTAGTGAAGGAAACTGCCATCTTTATCTGGTCTTGCCTACATGTGACTCCATAGCCATAGCAACATGGTTGACTCTGTGCAATTAGGGATGGCAATGCCTAGCCAGCGACACCCTCATTCTGTGAATGAATAAAAAAAAGAATCTTGAGTTAGTGCCCAGAACTCTGTTTAAAAATGCAATGTATTGCGCCTGATGTTGAGAAAAACCTTACACTATTTCCTACACAATTCTCCCAGATTTGCCGTCATTGCACATCGTTTCTTCACAAACTGTGAGGATCTCTGAGGTGGTCAGTTTCACACAGCCAGCTGATTGAAACACACTCTAAAGGCAAATTCAAACCTGAATGGCTGTTTGGCATCATCCTGCTCTGAATCTAATGGCTTTGTTTGAGGATGTAACTAATAAAGTTGATAAAGGGGAGCCAGAAGGTACGGTTTACATGACTTCTCAGAAGGCTTTCGATAAGGTCCCACCTAAGAAATTTGCATGTAAATTCAAATAGCATGGAATTAGGTGCAATATACTGACCTGGATAGAAAGCAGGTTGGCAGACAAGAAGAAAGGGAATAAAATTTTTTTTCTGAGTCACAGGCAGTGATTGCCGGGGTACTGCAGTGATCAATGGTTGGATTCCAGCTGTTCAAAACAGATATTAATAATTTAGAAGAGGGAAATAAATGTAACATGTCCAAGTTTGCAGGCAACACAAACCTAGGTGGCGTGGTGGAGTCCTTGGTGGAGTAGCAGATACTGAAGGGGACTGTTGGAGAATGCAGCAGAATATAGATAGATTGGCGAGTTGGGCAGAAAAGTGGCAGATGGATTTCAAACCAGGAAAATGCGAGGTGTTGCATTTTGGAAGATTCAACTCAAGAGCAAACTATACAGTAAACGGAAAAACCCTGGGGAAAACTGATGTACAGAGAAATCTGGATGTTCAGGTCCATTGTACCCTGAAGGTGGCAACGCAGGTTGATAGAGTGGTCAAGAAGGCATACGGCATGCTTTCATTCATCAGATGGGGTACTGAGTACAAGAGTTGGCAGATCATGTTATAGTTGTATAGGACTTTGGTTCAACCACATTTGGAATGCTGTGTACAGTTCTGGTCACCACATTACCAAAAGGATGTGGATGTTTTGGAGAGGGTGCAGAGGAGATTCACCAGGATGTTGCCTGGTATGGCGGGGGCTAGGTATGAAGAGAGGTTGAGTAGATTAGGATTTTTTATATTAGAAAGACAGAGGTTGAGGGGAGATCTGATTGAGGTCTACAAAATCATGAGAAGTATAGACAGGGTGGATAGCAAGAAGCTTTTTCCCAGAATGGATCCTGAATTACTAGGGGTCACAATTTCAAGGCAAGAGGGCAAACGTTTAAGGGAAATATACGTGAAAAGTTCTTTACGCAGAGGGTGGTGGGTGCCTGGAACACGTTGCCAACGGAGGTGGTAGAGGCGGGCATGATAGCATCATTTAAGATGAATCTAGACAGATACATGAATGAGCATGGAGCAGAGGGATACAGTTCCTTGAAAAATAGGTGACAGGTTTAGATAGAGGATCTGGATTGGCACAGGCTTGGAGGGCTGTAATTTTCTTTGTTCTTTGTGTGAGTTGTGAGGAGGATACAGGGCTGCTTCAGTGTGATTTGGAAAAGTTGACTAAATGGAGAAAGGCATGGTGGATGAAGTATAATGTGGATCAATGTGAGGTTATCCATTTTGTAGCAAAACAGGGAGGCTTATTATTATCTGTGTGGTGATTAGATTGGGAACAGGGAAGTGTAATGAGATCTGGGAGTCCTTGTACCCCAGTTGTCCTGGTGTACAGATTGTGAAGAAGACAAATGGTATGCTGGCCTTCATTCGACTTCCAGGTCCCTATCCACAAAGCAAGGAGTCAATTTCCCATTCTCTGGCATGTCCAGAGCAAATGTCATTCATCGTGCAGGACAGCTCTAGACTGACAGTGCTTATTTGAATGCACAATGGCCATTTAAAAATGGTGCAGGTGCTCGGGATGTCAGTCTACTCTGGGACGTCCCTGTTGTGGCAAGTTCTCCTAGGTACAGTATTCGACTCAAATCAGGCAAGAGCATTGCCATATTTGTGGGGTAGGTAGTTAATGAGGTGCGTTTGGAACAATACTGCAAGAAAACTCGCTGACCTTCATGGAGAAAAACCCTGTGAGACTCGATGAACTTGACATTGCTAAAATGTGACTGGATTCAATGCTATCTCTTGATTAAAGCATTTTTATAGGGCCTGGAAATTTAGCAACTTTCAAATAGTATACATTCCTATCATCTCAGCCTCTTCTTGAAATCTCCAGTGCCAGAAATGCCAGTCTTCAATCAATTCAATTAATTCTAAATTATATCAAAAAACACCTGAAGTCACTGGATACTGCAAACTCTATAGGTCCTGAAGATATTCTGGCAATAGTACCCAACAGTTGTCCTACAGAACCAGCTGTGGCCCTAGACTAGCTGTTGGCATGGAACTGACAAAGTGGAAACTTGTCCAGGTATATCCTGTTTACAAAAAAGATGGACAAATCCAATACCAATTACTGCCCCATCAGTCTGCTCTCAATCATCAGCAAAGTTGTGGATGGAATGTTGACAGCACTATGAAGCAGCATTTTCCAGAAGTGTAACCTGCTCACTGATGTTCAGTTTGAATTCCACCAGGGCTATGCAACTCCTGAACTCCTCATAGCCTTGGTCCAAACATGGAGATAGAGATTAACTACGGTAATTAGAAGAGTGTGTCTCGCTAGAAGAGAAGATTGGAGGCTAGGAATTCTGTACAAGATAACTCACTTCCCGTCACTCCAACAATGGTTCACCATCTACAAGGCATAAGTCAAGAATTTGATGAAATTCTCTCCACTTACTCTAATGGGTGCAGATCCAACAACACTCAAGAAGCTTGACACCATCCTGGAAAAAACAGCCTGCTTGATTGGTAGTCCATTCACCACCTTCAATATTCACTTCATTCACCATAAAAGTACAGTGGCATCATGTGTACCATCTGCAACTTGCCTCACAGGAAATCACAAAGACTTCTTTCAAACCCATGACATTTACCCCCTGGAAGTACAGGGATAGCAGATGCATGGGAATGCCACAACCTACATGTTCCCTGCCAAGTCACACAATGATGTGATTGGGAACTATGTCACCTTTCCTTCATTGCTGCTGGGTCAAAATCCTGGAAACCTCCAACACCTCCAATTGTACTGTGAATGTCCCTAACAACTCAAAGACTGCAGAGTTCATGAAGGCCACTCGCTACCACCTTTTCCAAGCCAATTAAGAATGGCCAATAAAAGCTGGCTGAGTCAACAATGCCCACATCTCACGAACAAATAAAGCCGCCTGAATATTTTTAATATCTTACTGATATTAATTGACGTGATATTTCACATTTCTATTCATTAACTAAAAATTCTTCATTGCCCCCAATACTCTCCCTTTTTTTGTAAACACAGATGCAAAGTATTCTTTAAGTACAACACTCACATTTTATGCCTCACACACAGCTTAATATTTTGGTCTCCTCTCAGCCCTGCACTTTACTCAGTTACCTTCTGACTGTTTGTATATTTCTAAAACATCTTTGTATTTCATCAATCTATTTCATGGCCTTTCTTTGGTTTCTGATTTCCTTTTTAGTTTTAATTGATCCCTGCATTTTTGAAGATGCCTCTTGGCTTTCTGCACTAATGAGAAAGCAAAATCCTAGGGAGACGGGCATTTTTTGAAGAATTTTGAATATATTAACCGCACAAAACTCATGAAATCCCTTTCTTTCCATCACTGCTTATGTAGTTCCCTACCCAAAGCCATTTCCAGTTTATTTTGACCAGGTTAATAATTAAAAAGGTCGAGTACAACTGCAGTGAAGATATAAATATCTATTTAGACCATGTTGTACAGACTGGAGGAAAAAAGAATCAGAGTATTCTGAAAACTATTTATTCTATTAGCCATAACCAGCTGAATACAAATGCCTCAAGATATGCCATTGCACTCTTTTGTCTGCCAGCTCATGCAGCTGCTTGCTTGACATTCATTCAGGTTTTCTGAACACAGAACTGCCATCTCATCTTCCACATGGTGTGTCTGCAGCTGGTGCTCATTGCATCAACTTCATGGGGTACCAACTCTCACTGTGTGGCAAAATGTCCTGCGTGTTAGAATCTCCTCGCCATAACAACATACTAAAAACATCTAATCATGTAGAAGACTCTAATCATGTTATTTTTCTTTCTTTCACTACCAAATCATCAGGTGAACTACCTTATTATCATCAGTGAATTTGATAATAGCAACTTTTCCATTCAGGAGTACTCTGAACAGCAGTCTTAACAATGTTTATGTTACAGTCTCTAAAGTCTGTAACATAAGTTATATTATAAGTACTGAGGATTTAGTAGCCTTCAAATGTTTAGATGCTTTTCTACAATAATAGCAATGATGTTTGGTATAAAAGTATGGTATAACGTGTGCGCTCTGGTTTTCAGGCCTTTTAAATTAACATCAAGCATCAAAAATTAGAAAATTGTTAGAAAAACCTCAAAAGGACATGAATATAATGGTAAATGCAAAACTCTTCAATCATCTGAAGTGAAAAGTCAAAATGCAATTGTAATGTCGTTAGAGATGGAAATCCAATAAAAGGCTGAAGAAAACATCTGGTGGGGTGCGGGTGGGGGGAAACAAAGGATATACTGGGAATTACATAAAATGAAATAAAAATATTCTACATGGTATCTCTTCACGTTTACTCGACCAACATCCCCTCTCAAATTCTCCCTCCAAATTTTATCCAGTTTCACTTATATGTGTTCTTTTACTAATTATACAGAAATAAATGCAGTTTTTAATTTTTTATCAGACTAATTTAAAGTTACTTTGAATCAGACTAACCTGTTTACTCAGAAAGAAAATGCACAAGATGGTCTCAAATGATGTATTGACTTGCATGCTTCTTTGTAAACATCCAGCAATGAAAAATAGTAAGGCTGTTAGGAATAACAAGTTGATTACAAAGGGCTCAATATGAACACCAACAACACTAGGTTTGCTGGCAAGATTTCAAGATATTACACAAGAGTTAATACATTACAATTTACTGGGTAAAACTTAGTTTTTGATGCCACAACAAACTTTTTCTGTCTGGCAATGTAAGCTTTGAACACGAAGTGTTTTATATGGATAAGTAAAATATTTATCATGCAAGGAACAGTCTGGATCTCCAATACATTTGGATAATAAATCTGACCAGCAAATTATGAAATGAGTTTTGCATTGTTAACTCCAACTAATTATTAATGTAGGCTAAACTCTAGAATATCTAAATTTTTGTCACTAGCAAGGATATTAAAATTTCTACTGCTTATTTTTCCTGTTTTTCTGTGAAATACTCCAGATGGGATTGAATGGTATAAAATGCAGAGTTGGAGTATTTCCTGTAAAACATTTTAAAGAAATAGTGACTGCTCTGTAACAGACTCCATTGTCTATTTAAGCATTTAGGAAGCCACACGAAGGTTATGGTATTGGAACCTAGTCATGCAAATATATTGCATCTGTTATTACACCCTATGCGATTGCAATATGATGTACAGATCAACTGATCTCGTATCTGTGATTTTGTTACTTAAACTGAAATGAACTGAGGTGGGAAACATTAGATCCACTCTCTTGGAATGTTCAGAGTGTGATTAAAACTTTCAATGTTTCCCCTAGGACTGTACCCATTGTTGATACATCACACAGACCCAAACCTGGGACTCCCTAAGACGATAGAAGAGTCCAGCATTTTGCAAAACTTCAGTTCTATTTAAAAATGCACATAAACACTTAAATTAGAAAATTGGTACAACAGGTACAAAGGTTGAAAGTGCAACAAACTGACCTGACAGTCTGTAGTTGATCTAAGCTCCATATCCTTTCTAAACAGTGAAAAATATACTGCTATCACAAAAATTGGTTATCTTATTGTACAATATTTGATTGTTGTTTCATTTTCCAAGTAGCACAGAGGAGCAGAGTGAATGTGAATGAGTACAGATATTGCTGTATAGTGGAGGCAATTATTAATGTGATGTATCTGTGAACTTACATTCATTATTCGCAAATCAGATAAAAGAGAACATCATCAGATAAAAGAGAAGCTATTTATCTCTGGTGTTGGAGGACAGGGCTAAGGAAAAGAGAAAAACCTGGATTATCCAATTTCAAACCAAATGAATGAGACCGAACTATATATTAATAAAGTGAAATGGAGAACTTTGAAGCAAAGTGTTAAGTCAAGTGAAACTACAATGGCAGGATGAGAGGATAGTTACAAAAAATGAAGTTCAAGACAAATGCCAGAAAGGTTTTTTTCCACTACTGTAGTGACTAATTAGCTCCTGGAAATATCATTCACAGCAATTACTGTCGTGGTTAAAGAAAATGTGGAATTTTTAAAGAGATGACATGATGTCAGTGCCATGGATTTCTGTGAAGAATTATCTAGGTGGATAAAATTGCTTAATAACTGTATTAATCTTTATGAAAAGAGACAGTAGGAACTGCCGAGATAATGGGAACTGCAGATGCTGGAGAATTCCAAGATAATAAAATGTGAGGCTGGATGAACACAGCAGGCCAAGCAGCATCTCAGGAGCACAAAAGCTGACGTTTCGGGCCTAGACCCTTCATCAGAGAGGGGGATGGGAAGGAGGCTCTGAAATAAATAAAGAGAGGGGGAGGCAATGATAGAAAATGGATAGAGGAGCAGATAGGTGGAGCGGAGATGTACAGGTCAAGGAGGCAGGGATGAAGCCAGTAAAGGTCAGTGTAGGTAGAGAGTTGGGATGGGGGTTGGTCAGTAAGGAGTGAGGGGCAGGTAGGTGGGAGGGAAGATGGACAGGACAAGGAGGCAGAGATGAGGCTAGTAGGTAGGAAGTGAGGGTGGGAGGTGGTCAGTGAGGTGGGAGCATAAGAACGTAAGAACTAGGAGCAGGTGTAGGCCATTTGGCCCTTCGAGCCCGATCCACCATTCAATAAGATCATGGCTGATCTTTTCAATGGACTCAGATCCACTTACCCCACATTCTCACTGTAAACCTTAATTCCTTTATTGTTCAAAAAAAAATTTACCTTAGCTTTAAAAACATTTACTGAAGTAGCATCAACTACTTCACTAGGCAAGGAATTTCATAGATTAACAATCCTCTGAGTGAAGAAGTTCCTTCTCAATTCAGTCCTAAATCTGCTCCCTCTAATCTTGAGGCTATGCCCTATTGTCCTAGCTTCACCTGCCAGTGGGAACATCATCTCTACTTCTATCTTATCTATTCCCTTCATAATTTTATATGTTTCTATGATATCCCCCCCTCAATCTTCTGAATTCCAATGAATATAATCCCAATCTACTCAGTCTCTCCTCATAAGCCAAGCCCCTCAACTCCGGAATCAACCTAGTGAACCTCCTCTGCACCCCCTCCATTGCCAGTACATCCTTTCTCAAGTAAGGAGACCCAAACTGCGCACAGTACTCCAGCTGTGGCCTCACCAACACTTTGAACAGCTGCAACATTACCTCGATAACAAAGTGTGAGGCTGGATGAACACAGCAGGCCAAGCAGCATCTCAGGAGCACAAAAGCTGACAATGATCAGATGAAGGGTCTAGGCCCGAAACGTCAGCTTTTGTGCTCCTGAGATGCTGCTTGGCCTGCTGTGTTCATCCAGCTTCACACTTTGTTATCTTAGATTCTCCAGCATCTGCAGTTCCCATTATCTCTGCAACATAACCTCTCTGCTTTTAAACTCAATCCCTTTAGCAATGAAGGACAAAATTGCATTTGCCTTCCTAATTACTTGTTGTACCTGCAGACCAACCTTCTGTGATTCCTACACCCAAGTCCTTCTGCATAGCAGCATGCTGCAACTTTTTTTACCATTCAAGTAATAATCCCTTTTACTATTACTCCTACCAAAATGTATGGCTTCAGATTTATTTGGATTGTATTCCATCTGCCAGGCCTTTTCCCACTCGCCCAATGTATCTATGTTCCTCTCCAAAGAAGAGCAGGTAAGTGGGAGAAAAGATGGACAGGTTAGGGAGGCGGGGACGAGATGAGCTGGTTTTGGGATGCAGTGGGGGAGGGGAGATTTTGAAGCTTGTGAAATCCACATTGATACCATTGGGCTGCAGGGTACCCAAGCGGAATATGAGGTGCTGTTCCTCCAGCCTTCAGGTGGCATTGTTGTGGCACTGGAGGAGGCCCAGGATGAACATATCATCCAAGGAGTGGGAGGGGGAGTTGAAGTGCTTCGTGACTGGGACGTGTTGTTGTTTGTCATGAACCAAGCGTAGGCGCTCCACAAAACAGTCTCTAAGCTGACGCTTGGTTTCCCCGATGTAGAGGAGGCCACATCGGAAACAGCAGATACAATATGCCACATTAGCAGATGCAGAGGTGAACATCTGTTTAATATGGAAGGTTTTCTTGGGGCCTGGGATGGGGGTGAGAGGGGAGGTTTGGGGCAGGTGTAGCACTTCCTGCGATTGCAGAGAAAAGTGGCAGGGGTGGTGGGGCTAGTGTGGAGTGGATGAGGGAGTCACGGAGAGTACGGTTCCTCTGGAAGGCAGATACGGGTGAGGAGGGAAACATATCCTCGATAGTGGGGTCAGATTGCAGGTGGTGGAAATGGCGGAGAATGATGCGTTAAATCCGGAGGTTGATGGGGTGATACGTGGGGACAAAGGGAATTCTGTCTTTGTTGTTATTGCGAGGAGCGGGTGTGAGGACTGAGGTGCAGGAAATGCGAGAGATGCAGTTGGGGGCATTTTTGACCACTATGGAGGGGAAATTGCGGTCCTTGAAAAACACGAACATCTGGGGTAACCAGGAGTGGAGCACCTCATCTTGGCAGCAGATGCGGTGAAGGCGAAGGAATTGGGAATAGAGGAAGACATTCTTGTGGGAAGGTCAGTGAGAGGAGGTGTATTCCAGGTAGCTGTGGGAGTCAGTGGGCTTGAAATAGATATCAGTTTCCAGGTCGTCACCAGAGATGGAGACAGTGAGGTCCAGGAAGGAGAAAGAGATATCAGAGATGATCCAGGTGAACTTATGGTTGGGGTGGAAGGTGATAGTAAAGTGGATGAACTGTTTGAGCTCCTTGTGGGAGCACATGATGGCGCCAACACAATCATCAATATACTGGAGGAAGAGGTGGGGGTTGGGGCCACTGTAGCTGTGGAAAAGGGTCTGT
Source organism: Stegostoma tigrinum (assembly GCF_030684315.1). Lineage (NCBI taxonomy): Eukaryota > Metazoa > Chordata > Chondrichthyes > Orectolobiformes > Stegostomatidae > Stegostoma > Stegostoma tigrinum. The sequence goes on along the minus strand of NC_081378.1, from coordinate 22,138,163 downwards.
TTCACGTATCCTACAAAGAGGCAGGCATAGCTTAGGCCTGTGTGGGTACCCGTGGCCGCCCAGTTAGTATGTAGGAAATGGGAGGTGTTGAAGGAGAAGTTGTTAAGGGTAAGGAGGAGTTTGGTTAAGGGGATAAGGGTGTTGGTGGAGGGGGACCGGTCGAGCCTGCGGGACAAGAAGTGGAGGAATGCAAGTACATGGTAAAGATGAGGTGTTGAGGTGTTGAGGACCAGGGAATTGGAAGTTTTGGATGAGGTGGATGGTGTGGGTGGTTTCACAGACATAGGTGGGGAGTTCCTGGACCAGGGGGGGAGAAAATGGAGTCGAGATAAGTGGAGATAAGTTCGGTGCGGCAGGAGCATACAGAGGCAATGGGTTGACCAAGGCAGTCGGGTTTATAGGTTTTGGGAAGGAGACAGAAACGGCCGGTGCAGGTTTGGAGGACAATGTGGTTGGAAGCTGTGGGTGGGAGGTCACCTGAGGTGATGAGGTTATGGTTGGTCTGGGAAATGAAGTTTTGGTGGTCAGGGGTGGGGTCATTATCAAGGGGGCAGCAGGAGAAGTTGTCAGAGAGTTGGTGCCTGGCCTCGGCAATGTAGAGGTCAGTGCACCATACCACAACTGCGCCTCCCTTGTCTGCGGGTTTTATAGTGAGGTTAGAGTTGGAGCGAAGGGAGCGGAGGGCTGGACGTCTATAGGGGAGTGGAGAGGTTGAGGCGATTGAAGTCACGACAACAGTTAGAGATGAAGAGGTCAAGGGTGGGTAGGAGGCCTTGGGGTGGTGTCCAGGAGGAAGGGGTGTGTTGCAGGCAGGAGAAGTGGTCAGTAGAGGGGGCATTAGGCTCACGATTAGAGAAGTAAGCGCGGAGGTGGAGGCGGCAGAAAAACTGTTTAATATCCAGGCGTGAGCAGTATTCATTGATGTTTGGGTGGATGGGATAAAAGTGAGTCCTTTACTGAGGACTGGCCATTCGTCCTCAGTGAGGGGGAGATCTGGAGGAACGGTGAAGACCTGGCAGGGCTGGGGGCTGGTGTTTACTGTGGAGCTACTGGCTGTGGGGAATTGGTATAGGTATAGCTAGTGCCTATGTGGCTACCAATCCAGGATTGAGCTTGTATTATCAACACTTGCCATAGATGATTTCCATATGACATACTAACGTAGGACAACGCTGACAAACACATTAATGCAATCATGCTCCACTAAGGGAATCAATGGCTGTGAAGATTACTGGGTGGTAAATAGCAGTGCTGAGAAATGCAGAAAAGTTGATATTACAGAATCCTGACAAGTTTAATACAGGTCCTCATTGTGATTTTTTTCTTCCATTTGCTAATTAGCAACTCACCAAATTCACCTTTAGATTGCCTGGTGGATGTATAAATCAGCACCATGAGGCCATGACTGGACACTTGCTAATCACAAGGGAGGGAGTTATAGAGTCACAGAATCACACAGTTATAGAGATCTATAAGACAGGAAAAGGCCCTTCAGCCCATCCCATCAGCACCTATCAAAAACAAACACTTTACTATTCTAATCCCATTTTTCAGCACTTGGTCAATAGCCTTTATACCTTGGCACTGCAAATATACCTCTAAATACTTCTTAAATGTTATGAGGGTTTCTGCTTCTAACAACCTTGCAGGCACGGAGTTCCAGATTCCCATCAACCTCTGAGTGAAAACAATTTTTCTCACATATCGCTAAACCTCCTGCTCTTTACCATGAATCTATGACCCTGGCCACTGATCCCGCAACCAAGGGGAAAAGTTCCTTCCTGTCCTCCCGATCGAGAGCCCTCAATTTTATAAAGCTTAATCATGTCCCCCCTCAATCTGCTCTGTTCCAGGGAAAACAACCCCTGTCTGTCCAACTTCTCCTCATAACTAAAACTCTCTAGCCAGGCGACATCCTCGTAAGTGCCCCACATCTGGCTACATCTCTGGAGCAGGTGGGACTTGAACCCAAACCTTCTGGCTTAGAACTAAGGAGGCCACCACTGTGCCACAAGACTCTTCTAGACTGGGGTTTGTGGTGAGAATGTAGTTATTGTTATAAATGGAAAGGTAGGCCATACTCAGCAGGACAGGCTGAAGGAACACATCCACAAACAGCTGGTGAGTGCATTTATGTTCCTCTAACCTAAATGATTGCTATATAAAAGAAAGCACATCTTCTGTACACAGTGGCTCACATTTTCACAACGCTGCTACATTTCCTGAGCTCTGGAAAACCCGTTTAGTAACTGGTAAGTTTAAATTTGGCTCCCAGATGCATTTGCCAATCGAATGTCTCAACCCTTTATGATGGATCCCAACATGGCTCAAATGATGTTAGATTTGAGATCCATTCCATGTTTAAATCTTAATAATCTCTTTGCCATCATTTAGATTTATTATTGGTGGTGAATATCTTCACAAGATGAGTGAAGCAAGAAAATTGGAGAGAAAAAAGGGTGCTGCTTTCCATTTATATTTCCATCCATCATTGAGAGAGTCTGGAGTCACATAAACCAGCATTCAGTTGTCACCAGCTCACACTTGCATTATATGTTGTAATTCTTGCCAGAAAATGCTTTGCAAAAAATAATTTTATTATCGTATACTGTAGGTTTATTTCCGAGAAAGGCATAATTATTACAGATGAATTCTGTTATGTTTTATTTAGCTTTTGGTATGAATAGTATTACTGACCTAAATATAAGTACCAATACATCTCATGTAACCATTTTGGTACATTTCCAATCTTGATTTAAAAATGCTCTGGGATGAAAAGCAGACTGGGAGATTAAATAAAAACAAAAACCATTGGTGGCAGAACAGTCATTCATTTGCTCAAGTGTTACCTGGAATTTGGCCAAAATGATATAATTTATTGGAAAGTGAAACTGAAGATTAAAACTATTTTTATATTTCTTAATTACACTTCATGTACCATTTCCTCTGGCTCCATGGGAAACAAATATATTCAAATGTTAATGCAATACTGACATACATGACAAATATTACCATAAAGAGGCAACTAAAAAGCAGACATAGAGGAACTATGGGGAAAAAAATTCTCTTTTATTCAAGCTAATAAGAGAGAATGGATAAGCTCAATGTTGTGTCATCTGCAAGCAGAAACCTACAAGGAAGATACCATTGATAAAAATGGAAGCCTGCCCACTATAAAAATGCATGTGCATAAAATCTTGGTTAAACAAATAATCGCTATCCTTTGGTGCCAATTATGAAAAGCTTTCAACAAACATTCCAATGTTTGGGGCGGCATGGTGGCTCAGTGCTGCCTCACAGGACTAGGTAGCTGGGTTTGATTCCATCCCTGGGAGACTGTCTGTGTGGAGTTTGCACATTCATCCCTGTGTCTGCGTGGGTTTCCTCTGAGTGCTCCGGTTTCCTTCCATAATCCAAAGCTGTGTAGACTAGGTGGATTAGCCATGCTAAATTGCCCATAGTGTTCAGGGATGTGTAGATTAGGTGGGTTATAGGGGGAATTGATCTGGGTGGGATGCTCTGAGTGTTAGTGTGAACTTGTTGGGCTGAACGGCCTGTTTCCATACTGTAGAGATTCTATGATGTAGATCTCTGGAGCTATATTGGACAAAAACTGACACCAAATCACTGAAGGAAATACTAGGACAGGTGACCAAGAGTGTTGTCAAAGAAAGGAGAGAGGCACTTGGAGGTAATTAGAGTTAAGGGCACAGATAGTTACTTAAGAGTTTGATTAAAACTGATCAATCTATCATGATTGCTCGTTGCTATCATGGCAAAGAAGTAAATTATGTGATGGAAAGTTTTCATCATAAGAGACAATTTGCCACCATTGGTACTCACCAACCATTACAAATGGTTATCTTATGATGATTTGGAGTGGTCTTGAGTATTTGTGCACCATGCAACTTGAATTTTATTTATTTTTATATTGAAAAATGATACTGAATTCCATCCTATGCAAACCTTACATATCACAGCTGCACTTGATTGTTGATAATCACAACTAATGAAATTTAAATTCAGTAAGTAATTCTGAAATATAAAGTTGTAATGGTGGTAACTATGATCCTTAAGAAAAAAAACCAGATTTACAAAAACCCTTTTGGGGTGGGAATCTCTTATTCTTAGACTACATGTGACTCTCGACACACAGCAATGTGGCAGATTCCTAATGGCCTAGCAAATTACTTGGTTTGAAGAACTTTCAGGGATGAACAACAAATCAGCAATTACTTCATCCCATGAAGAGAAAAAAAATCTACTACAGAATTAGATTTTCCTTTCTGATTTTTTTTTCATCCTGTCACTTCGAGATTGGATTATTTTTGTTTATTGTTGGCTTCAGTGATGAACCTTAAAGGAGATACAGATGGATATTCCATCATGAGTTCCAAATTAAGTACACAATTGAGGAAGATAAGTTTTTAAGGGCCCAATAAATGCAAGTGCAGCTCTGGCCAAGCACCTTGGCAACTCCTATTGCTAACCTGGAACCTGCTCATCACATGGATAAATCAACATACAAATTAGGTGCAGGAGTAGGCCATTTGACTGTTCAAGCCATTATCATTGGAATCTGACATTAGAAAAAAAATCATGGATATTTTAGAAGAGACTTGTACTCATGATCATAGTTGCCAAAAGCTGTACCATCTGCTGCATAATTATCTGTTTTCAACATTGGATCAGACACAACTCTTACATTAAATGTGACAATAGAAGGTCACAGTACCATCTTGCTCCTAGCTTCTCTGGGTTACAAATGTCATAGCAGATAATTTGCATATATGTATAGCAAGGAAGTGAGAACTGTTGCTTCTATAAGAACAATTTTCTTTATCTTTGGAAAGATGAATCATTTGTGCAGCATACATCTGTCTAACAGGGTTGTCAAGGTTTTCTCAGTGATTCAAAATTTCTGTAACCAATTGTGAAGGTTTACCAATTCTGTTGCTAAGGAACATTATCGACAGATGGCATTTGGTCCTTGGATTCACAGTCATAGACATTTTAGAAGAAACACAAGCCATACTTTTGTGGCTTCAGTGCCGGTTTGTTTTGCACTAATGCTTTATCAAAGAATACAGTTCAAGCTTTGCACTGCAATTTCAGGAATGCTCCTTCATGCCTCACATTGGAGTAATAAACTGCAGACATGGATGCTCAATTCATTACACAAGTATCTTAAATATATCCCCTGCATAATTAAAATATTCTTGGCATATCACCAAAGTAAACAAAGATAAACAAAAGCTATTATTCCACAAAATTACAAGTTTGACTGTTTACATAGGGCTTATTCATTTATTATTTAATATCACATTCTTATCCCCATCTCTCTATTGGAACATCACAATAGTTGATGTAATTTCTTCATAAATCCAAAGTTAAATGTTGGAGGCAGTTGCCATTCTTTTTCAGTCACCCTTTGACTCATGGGTGGCACCAGAGGCTGGAGAATAGCAAATATTAGACACTATTTAAAAAAAATGTAAAGATAAGCCCAACAATTACAGACCTGTCATTGGTAGAAAAACTTACAGAAATAATAATTCAGAATAGAATTAATACTTGCATGGAAAAATGTGGGTCCATTAAGGAAATCCAGTATGGATGGTTGAGAAAATTTTATTTAATGAATGTGCAGCAGTTTTTTTCAAGGTCACAAATAAATATGCTTTATATGTAACAAACAAAAACAGAAAGTGCTGGAGGAACTCAGCATGTTTGGCAGCATCTTTGGAGAAAAAAAAGCAATATTTTAGGTCCAGTGACCCTTCTTCAGAATTTCTGAAAAGAAAACCCTTTCTATCTGTTCAGGACGAAACCTATTTGTTCTTTTGAAAGGCTTCATACTAAACCATCAGCGATTTGTGATTCAATCATACATATCAGAATAGTGAAGCAACAGATTACAGAACGTGCTATGTATTCATTTTTTTCAAGGATTAACCCATTGGCCAAAATGTTCATAATATCAAACTTTGCAGATAAGTCTATTTTTTTCTCTCTTTTCCTGAAGTTTTGGGGATATTTAGGAGGATTGGCATTTATATTTAGATACTTCAATTGTGAGTGTATATTAACCAAATATTTCATTTTTATTGAACAAGGTTTGTTTTGATAATGAGCCCATAAATCTAGTTAATAGAGTCTTCTTCCTAAAAAAAAACCTGATACAGGTAAGGTATTTAATTGATCATCTTGGTAAGTGGAAGAAGTTTTTTTATGTTAAGACCTGTGAAGTAGCGGGACTAGAGCAAAGGTACATTCCTCCTGCCTCGGTCAGTTGTAACAGAGAAGGTTGATGAAGGTCATGTTTTTCGTGTGGTGTGCATGGATTTCCAAAAGGCATTTTATTCAGTTCTCCACAATGGACTTGTGAGCAAATTTAAAGTTCATGCAATAAAAGGGATGATAGTGAAGGTAACTGGATATTTTGTGGGCTGAAGGAAGGTTTTGTATTGGAGTTTCCTGGGGTTTGTATTAAACCCTTTGTCTACCTGAAACATATTAATGATTGAGACCTTGGTGTACGAGGAACAATTTCAACATTTGTGAATGACACAAAAACTGAAAGGAGAACAGCACTGAACTTCAAAAGGACTTTGACAAGTTGGTGGACTGGGCAGATAATTATTAGATGAAGTTCAATTCAATTGAGTCAGAGGTTACACTTTGGTTGAAAGAACATGGAGAGACAGTATAAAGGAAGCAGGCACTATTTGAAAGGATGCACAAGACCAGAGAGACCTTGATGTATATGTGCATAACTCATTAAAGTTAATTAAGCATACAGTATCCTGAACATAATTAATAGGTGCATAGTTTACTCGAGCAAGAATGTTATGCTGAACTTGCATAAGCCACTAGTTAGACCTCAGCTAGAGTACTGTGTACAATTTTGGGTACCAAAGTACAGGAAGGACGTAAATGCACTGGAGAGAATGAAGAAGGAGTTTTCAGACTAGTTCCAGGGATGAGAAATTTCAGTTATGAAGACAGTTTGGAGAAATTAGGACTATTTTCCTTCGAGAGAAAAAGATTTAGAAGAGATCTGGTAAAATTTTTCAAAATCATGATGGGTCTGGACAGAATAGATAGGGAGAAACTTTTCTTGCTTTTAAAAGGAACTTGAATGAGAAGGCACATACTTAAAGTAATGTGCAAGAGAAGTAGTGCGATGTGAGAAAAACCTTATTCACACAGTGAGTGGTTAGGATTTGGCATGCTCTTTCACACTCTAATGACACATTGAGAGAAAAAAAATTCTCCTTTTCACTGTCTTGAAAGGGAGAACTTTTATTTTTAAACTATGTCCTCAAGTTTTAATCTTCCCAGAAAAGGAAAAATCCTTCTGGTATCCATTCTATCTAGTCCCTATATGTTTAATAATATCAATTGTCATTTTTCTAAACTCCAACAGATATATGCCTAATCTGATCAACCCTTTTTTCATAAGACAAGCCCTTCTTTCATCTTCGGAATGATTTGACTGAATCTGCTCAAAACAGCTTCTACAGTAATTGTATTTTTCTCAAAAAATGAAGGTCAAAACTAGACTCAGTATTCCGAATACAATTTCACTAATGCCCTGTACAGCTTCAGTAAAACTTCCCTTCTTTTATATTCCATTTCCCTTGCAATAAATATCAACATTCCTGAAGGAATTTGTTGATTTTCTGAAGAAGGGTCCCAACCCAAAACTTTCCTGCTGCTCTGATGCTGCCTGGCACACTGTGCTCCTCCAGCTCCACACTGTGTTATCTCTGACTCCAGCATCGGCAGTTCTTACTATCTCAACATTCCACTTGCCTTCTTCATCATTTGTTGTACCTGCATACCAACTTTCTATGATTCATGAATGACAGCCCCATGTCTTGCAATTTCTCTTTATTTAAACAATATATTGGTTTTAATTCATCCTGTGAAAATGGACAAGTTCACATTTACCCAAGTTGTTCTCCACGTGCCATGTTGCAGAATTCCTCCATGACAGTAACAGATCCTTCTTCTTTCCCAAACACATTAGCTTCCAATTGCAAAGTCCACAAATGATAGCAAAGTGAACTGGGGTGGGAAAAAAAAACTGTCAGTTGATGAAGAGACTCATGAAAGCCAGATGTCAGTAGGCAATAAAAACAGGCCTAAAATGTCTAAAGGTTCTTGCTTCCCCCGGAACTTGAATGTTGTATTTATTGGACATGCTTTAGATTGGTGTCCAATATGCTCTCTAGAGAATGCAGTGGACAATTGGTGATAGAAACAAGTCGGGAAATGGACAGCCAGATTTGTGTATTTGGGAATTTATTTTTCCATTTTCTGTCCCTTAGTCTGGGGGAAATATTTGGGAAACACTGCCCTACTCTAGTAAAAACCAAAAAAACTGCACATGCTATAAATCAGACACAAAAACAGAAATTGCTGCAATAGCTCAGCAGATCTGGCTGTGGATAAAAATCAGAGTTAACACTCCCCTCTCTGATGGGATTTCCGTTTCAATTTTTTTTCTTGTCCATCAAGATTAATTTCACTGTCACGTCTGGTATTTGAGCAGGTATTTGCTAAAGCTTGTTTCCACAGTCACATCGCATTCCTCAGTGACTGCCTCTGGCTCAGACTCACCTTTGGATTCCAACTCAAAGAATGAAGATTGAAACTTGAATCCACCCACGATCTGGGTATCTTCATGATGTTGAATGTTCCAAAGCCAGTTGTTCTTGCCATATCCTGAGATCCACCTTCAGTGTCATGCATCATCACACACACATACACTCAACCTCTCTCTCCAACTGCATCAAATCACCCTAGCTCAGGGCTGCACCATTCTGCAGGTCCACTTGAGGGTGGAGGTTTAGAGTTCCTTGAAAGTGACTTCACAGGGTGGTGAAGAAGACTTATGGCATACTTGTCTTCGTTGGTTAGAGCATTGCATTCAGGAGTTGGGATGTCATGTTGCATCTATGCAATACGTTGGTGAGGCCACTTTTATAATGCTGCATGCAGTTCTGGTTGCCCTGTTATAGGATGATATTGTTCAACTAAAAAGGGTAAAGAAAAAATTTACAAGGATGTTGCTGGAGCTGAAGGATTTGACTTATAAGGACAGGCTGGATAGCTGGGACTTTTTCCCTGGAATGTTTGAAGCTGAGGAGTGACCCTTATAGAGGTTTATAAAATCATGAGGGGTAAAGATAAGGCGAATAGTCAAGGTCTTTTTCCAAGGGTAAGGGAGTCCAAAGCTAGAGGGCATAGGTTTAAGTTGAGAGGGGGAAGGTTTAAAAGGGACCTGAGGGGCAACTTTTTCATATAGAGGGTGGTGCATGCATGGAATGAACTGCCACAGGAAGTGGTGGAGGTTAGTAAAATTACAACGTTTAGAAGATACTTGAATAGCAAATTGGAAAGGTATGTGAATAGGAAATGTTTACATGGATAAGGGCCACACACAGACAAATGGCACTAGTTCGGTTTAGCATACCTGGTCAGCATGAACGATTTGGACTGAAGAGTCTACTTTTGTGCTGTATGACCCTCATAACTGCAACCCTAAGCTTGCTGCTCAGGCATCCCAAACTCGCTGCTAAACCTAATGCTCAGTCAGAAACGTATATTCACCAAGGCTCCTGAGACAGTATCTTCCATAACCACATAGAAGGACAATGGTAGCAGCTACATGGGAACATCACCATGCACCTTCAGTTAATTTAAGAACAGTCTGAAAAAGGGTCACTGGACCCAAAATATTAACTCTGCTTTCTCTCTGCAAATACTTGTAGATCTGTTGAGTTCCTTCAGTAATTTCTGTCTTTGTTTGAGATTTTCAGTATCTGCAGTTCTTTCGTTTTGTTACATTATGCTAAGTCTAACCCAAACATCATCCTCAATCTTATACCCAACTTGAACATACCTAACCTTATGAAACTTGGTGGTTGGTAAGTAATGAGAAGGATAATCTTAAGATCACAGGACCATATAAATGGCTGGTCAGATTAGTGTTTGAGTGGCAAATGGAATTCAGTCAGAATAAGTGTGAGATGATGCACTTGGCCAGGACAAACAAGGCAAGGGATTATGTGACGAATGGTCACAACAAGTAGCACTGAGGATCAGAGGGACGTTGGTGTGCATGTCCACCAGTACCTGACAATAACAGGTCAGTGAGATAATGTGGTTAAGAAGGCATCAGGATTCTTGCGTTTATCAGGAAAGGCAAGCGACATTGGAACTGTATAAAATGTTGGTGAGGCCACAGCTAGAGTATTGTCTGTTATTCTGAAATCCACATTATAGGAGGGACGTGATTGCACTGGAGAAGGTGCAAGTGGGATTTATCAGCATGTTGCCTCGGCTGGAGAGTTTTACTTATTAAGAGAGATTGGATAGGCTGGGATTATTTTCCTTGGAGCAAAACAGATTAAGGAGGGACACGATTGAGATGTATAAAATTATGAGGGCAAGACAAGGTAGACAGGAAGGAATTTTTCCCCATTGTGGAGGGATCAATGACCACGGAGACATAGATTTAAGAATTTAACATTTAGGTGTGTATATACATGTAGGTTCCTCTGCTCCTGCAAGCCAATATGGGCACATGTCTAAACTGAGATGCTTAGAAAGAATTCAACACCCTCTTTTTGAAAACAAATTTCTGTTAAGTTAAAATGTATTTGTTTGGTGAACATCACTGCTCACATTCAAATTCACCCAATTCCATTTGAACACAAATAATTCATAGTTTCTTATCATCTAAAACATGATGGGCTGAATCTTACATTTTTGGCTAAGTGCAAAAAGTGTGTCAGGTTTTATGGAGAGATTTTTGCCTTGAGGCTTTCTATGTTTTCTTGCCATATCTGACCAAATTCCCCTCCTTTAAGACTTACCTGACTGCTTTGGCATCTGTTATGTCTGATTCCAGCTCATCTTATCATGCACTGCTCCCAGGACAACTTGCCACTCACGGATATCTGCTGAAAGATAGGAAAACCTAATGCTCATGCCATCTTTGAAAGGCTACTGTGCACCTGGACAAGTGTTGGCAATCCTACATTGCCCCTCACTGGCAATAACACGTCACAGCAGCTACAAAGCCCACGGCACATAGCTAGCCCACATGGATGACATTCTCTTACACATACAAACTCATTCACTCACCATGGTCATTGCTACAATACACACTTCACCTAACTGGGGTAACAACCTATCTGAACACCCTCTCCAAATCACCGCTACTTAGGCCCATTGTTGAACCTCATTTCGCCATTGTCAATATCATAGAATTCCTACAATGTGGAAGTAGGCCATTTGGTCCATCAAGTAAACACTACTCCACCGAAGAGCAACTCATATTCCGCCTGGGAACCCTGCAGCCTAATGGTATCAATGTGGACTTCACCAGTTTCAAAATCTCCCCTTCCCCTACTGCATCCCTAAACCAGCCCAGTTCGTCCCCTCCCCCCAATGCACCACACAACCAGCCCAGCTCTTCCCCCCCACCCACTGCATCCCAAAACCAGTCCAACCTGTCTCTGCCTCCCTAACCGGTTCTTCCTCTCACCCATCCCTTCCTCCCACCCCAAGCCGCACCCCCATCTACCTACTAACCTCATCCCACCTCCTTGACCTGTCCGTCTTCCCTGGACTGACCTATCCCCTCCCTACCTCCCCACCTATACTCTCTCCACCTATCTTCTTTACTCTCCATCTTCGGTCCGCCTCCCCCTCTCTCCCTATTTATTTCAGTTCCCTCTCCCCATCCCCCTCTCTGATGAAGGGTCTAGGCCCGAAACGTCAGCTTTTGTGCTCCTGAGATGCTGCTTGGCCTGCTGTGCTCATCCAGCCTCACATTTTATTATCTTGGAATTCTCCAGCATCCGCAGTTCCCATTATCTCTCTCCACCGAAGAGCATCCCATCCAGACCCACTCCCCTACAGTTTCCCCATCACCCTGCATTTCCCACGGCTAATCCAACTAGTCTGCACCTCTCCGGACACTATGGGCAATTTAGCATGGCCAATCCACTTGACTTGCATATCTTTGGCTGAGGGATGAAACCAAAGCACCCAGAGGAAACCCACACAGACATGAGGAGAATGTGCAAACTCCACACATACAGTCACCAGAGGTTGGAATTGAACTGACACCCTGGCACACTGAAGCAGCATTGCTAACACTGAGCCACTGTGTTACCAGTATGGGAACATCACATACAGACAAGCAAAAGGAACACAAACCAAACGAATAGAGCCTGATATTCACCCCACAGTGTAAACCAAATGCTGTCACAATGACCAAATACAATCTAATGGACAATGATTGTTTGCTGCAGCCAGCTCTTATCTATTGGAGGTGGACGTTAAGGAGGTCCCATTAAGCTTCTTTAAACCAATACAGCTCAGCTCTGCAATGGACAAGGACAAAGACAGCTATTGGCTTCCCACCAATATTCTCATTCTAATCCTCCTCCTTGGAGAACTGCTCCTGTCCACCCAGAGTCCTTCAGCATCCAGCTTGTCACCTCATTGCCTGCTCCAATTGTGCAGAATACAGCATGGCAACATAATGTAGCACACGCTGTTCAGACTATACTGGAGCACCCTACCAACTCTCAGACTGGTCCAAGCAGCAGAACCATATCTTCAGCATCCTGATTGCCTGCTCCAACATGGTCCTGGTGAAGAACCTAGAACCTAGAACATTACAGCACAGTACAAGCCCTTCGGCCCTCGATGTTGTGCCGACCTGTCATACCGATCTCAGGCCCATCTAACCTACACTATTCCATGTATGTCCATGTGCTTATCCAATGACAACTTAAATGTACCTAAAGTTGGTGAATCTACTACCGTTTACAGGCAAAGCGTTCCATTCCCTTACTACTCTGAGTAAAGAAACTACCTCTGACATCTGTCCTATATCTTTCACCCCTCAATTTAAAGCTATGCCCCCTCGTGCTCGCTGTCACCATCCTAGGAAAAAGGCTCCTCCTATCCACCCTATGTAACCCTCTGATTATTTTATGTTTCAATTAAGTCACCTCTCAACCACCTTCTCTCTAATGAAAACAGCTTCAAGTCCCTCAGCCAAACATACCCTTGTTTTTGTTCAGGTGTTCGGTCACCATGCGAGGTAACATCTTCCATGAGGCCTCCGATGAAACGACATTGGTCTACTCCACTTGCAATTTATACCATCCGGTCCGTTATGGTGAGTAGTGTCATTTTCAGGATTTGATCTGTATGGGTTTGTATATGAGGTCCAATTCTGTGTTTCCTGTGCGTGTCTATGTTTGTAGCCCACAAGCCTACAGCCACTCTCTGACAAACACAAGGATTAAAGACCCCACTCCTACAACATGCAGAACCAATATGGTTTACAAAATACCATGCAACAACTGTCAAACATTACATCGGACAGACAGGAAGGAAACTAGCCATCAGAATACACGAACATCAGCTAGCAGCAAAATGACACTACAAACTTTTCTTAATTTCAATACGTTCAGACAATGAAGGCCATCAGTTTAACTGGGAATGTAACCATAGTCGCCCAAGCCAAACATAGACACACATAGGAATTACTCGAGGAAGGTTCTCAACCTGTAATGCTATCAACAAACATATACAATTGGATCCTATGTACAAACTCATACAAATCAAAAGCGGAAATGGCACTACTCACCATCGTGAACCAGGCAGTATAAATTCCAGAGATAACGGGAACTGCAGATGCTGGAGAATCCAAGATAATAAAGTTTTTGTGCATTGTTGTCATGATCCATAGGCACAGTGGGAACCCTTGGTCCACGAGCCACAAATTTTGTAAGTCATCTGGACCCTCAAATGTACCGGGTATGCAGGAATTCTCCAGAATGTAGGAGTCATGGGAGCAGCCAAGGTAGTGAGCATATACCTCCAGGAAGGCACAACAGAGGGTACAGATATCATCTGAACAATAATCAAAGGAACCCTTCCCTGTTGATTAATTCTGCAGTTTTCTCGTTTGATCCTCTCAGTGCCACACGTGTGCTGTTAATGTCGACCTGCACCGGGGGAAGTCAGTTATGTTCCTAAATCCTAACGTCCAATGCTGCAGCATTGATCTTGTCATGGTGTACCAAAATGAACCAGTATGACCTGCACAGATGAACTCTATCCTGATGCATTTGTGGGTGCATGACTGAGAGATCTCATATAGGTTACCCATTGAACTCTGGAAATAGTCAGTCACGTAGAGGTTCAAAGTAGGTCTCATCTTCACAGCCACTAGAAAAGGATAGTCTCCCAGTCCTGCAACCCTCAGGTGCCACTCTGGCACCTAGCATAGTTCTGTCACAATGTCCCAGGGCATATGAAGATTGTGTTGGCACTGTGCTTCACTCATCCCAAAGAAATATAGTCAGACCCTGTAAAGACTGGATCTTTTTATTTTTCTGTACTTTTGAATATGGTCTAAAATGGGAAAAGATTGTTGTAAAAATGAAGGATTCCTGCACTTTTTAAAGAGCAAGTAACCTAAAACTCATTCTAGTACTCTTCACACAACTGCTTGTGGAGGCAGTAGTGAAAGTCTAGTTTTCAGATGAGCCGAAGCCAAGGGAGCATACGAATAGAACTTTGACTGGCAACAAGTAGCTGATTAGTCTATGAACTAGTGATCAATTATTGATGACAAATGCCACCTGTCTGCCAAAAACTATGTGATGGGCTCCCAGATACCTGAATAGCTTGGAGTTGTACAGACAGTCAGGAACACAGCCCAGTCCAGCATAAAAACCAATCTCCCATTCACCTCCTCTACATTGGGGAAACAGAGTTTAGACTTGGTGACCGCTTCATAGAACATCTACGTTCTGCTCGCAAAAAGGACCCTGAACTACCTGTTGCCTGCCACTTTAATGCACCACCCTCATGGCCAACATCTCTGTCTCTGGCTTGCTACAGTGTTCCAGTGAAGCCCATTGCAAGCTGCAGGAACAACACCTCATTTTCCGCTTGAGGACCCTACAGACTCAATATTGAGTTCAATAATTTTAGGGCCTAAACTCTTTCCATGTCCCATTCCCCTAACCCGCACGTTAAAGTGGCAGGCAACAAGTAGTTCAGGATCTTTTTTGTGAGCATAACATAGATTTCTGCATATAAAATGCCATTTTCCCAGCCACCATCAGTTCTGAGGAAGGATCACTGGACCCAAAACATTAACTTTGTTTTCTCCTTCACAGATATTGCCAGACCTGCTGAGCTTTTCCAGCAACTTTGTTTTTGTTCCCATTAATAACTATTCACCCTCCCAGCCTGATCGTTAGCAACTCTTTTGTCTGTCCAACTGTGTTTCTCTCTCTTAGGGTCCTACCCTACCCACCTCCCTATTTTCTGCATATCGAGTGACTTCTTCCCAGCCACTATCAGTTCTGAGGAAGGGTCACTGGATCTGAAACGTTAACTCTGTTTTTTCGTTCACAGATGCTGCCAGGCCTGCTGAGCCTCTCCAGCAATTTTGTTGTTGCTCCCATTCACTGACTCCATCTATACTTCCTGCTGCCTTGGGAGAGCAACCAACATAATCAAACAGGCCTCCCACTCTAGTTATACTTTCTTCCATCTTCTTCTGTCAGGCAAAAGAGAAAAAAAAGTTTGAATACACATACAAACAGATCCAAAAACAGCTTGATCCCCTCTATTATCAGATGTTTACAGCTCTCAAATGTTAATTTTGACTTCCTTCTCTGTGGCTGTAATACTATATTCTGTTCTCTGTTTTGCTATCCTGATGCACTTTTATAGTACCAGCTATAAATAAATCAGACTCAAACTCAAATATTTTGTCAGAAACTATCGAGTCTCTGGAGGAGACGGTGCTATTTTGCTCTGCAGCAAAAAGCAACTCAAGCCTGAAGATAGCCAGATTTTTTCCTCATCCCAGTTGCTGTAAGCTATGACTTTAATTGTTTTATAAATTTAATTAAATAAAGAACATGGACATACCTGGCAAACCAGCATTTGTTGCCTATCCCTAATTGATAAGTCAAACAGCTTTATAAATGGGAACGAGTCATCATGTGCCTTCTACAAGCAAATAAAAGTATCTGGAAGAAGAGAATCAAGGTGCAACACATCAGACATGTCAAAACAACTGCCATAGTGACCATTGAACTGCCTTCTCAGTTACAACTGAGATACCACAGTATAACCCCTGGGGTTGTTATACAACGGATCCTCACCAATGAACCTCTCAATTCCCCTTAACCTTGACTCCTCCCCTGAACCAAACCAACAATCCCTCCTAACTCCTGATCACCCACTTCATTCTCAATCACCATACTGATCAATGATCTGAACAGCTGCTATCCAATCACTTCATCTTCTCTACTTACACATTTACACATTCAACCATTCAGTGAGAAGCCTGTTAAATATCAAAGAACCTTTCAGTGTGTTAGTGAATGAGTACTTACCATAATACATCTATCAATGCCATAAAAAAGAAGTGAGGCTTCTGTTTAGATTCTGTTTGTGGATGTTTCAGTGATTTACTGCACTGAGTTCTGCAGAACTGTCCATTAGAAGATTGGCAAGAAAAATTGCAGGAACGTGTGTGTATTTTGTCTACTTGATCATGGTCAGAAAGGGCTCTGATCAGAAGATTTGCGTCACACTTTTTCTTTGGGGCCAAACCTAGTCTCACTGATATTTTCTTTTTTATTATATTCACCCATGCTAATTCTTCTTACTGCTCTTCCAAACCAGGATCCTTACTCACTATTTCTGTATTGGCATTCTTAATCATTAGCATTCTACTGCACCCCTTCCCTCCTTGTGTTTTCCATTTTTGTCTGTCATTTTGAAATTTTAAGTAGACTGGAATTTTTACTTTCCAAGCTTGGTCACCATGTATTTTTAGTGGCTATGAGATCAAATGCAGTTCTCATTTACTTGTGTCTATTAATTGTCTGCCTTGTCTAAAATTCTTCATGCACTGGGATCATGTCCCCAATCCAAAATCTTAACTACTGACTGTCATAGAACTAAACCCTAAATCCAACTATTATCTCAGGCCCTATCACAATCATAATCTCACTGACCTTGAATCCAACCCACTTGACAAATCAGCAGTACCTCAATCCTTGATCAATAACCTTACCCTTATGTTTTACACAAACTCAATCAATACCAGATGGTAGATAACAAAGTGTGGGGCTGGTTGAACACAGCAGGCCAAGCAGCACAAAAGCTGACGTTTCAGGCCTAGACCCTTCATCAGAAAAGGGGGATGGGGAGGTGGACTGAAGGTGGATAGAGGAAAAGATAGGTGCAGCGGACAGTATGGGTAGAGAGGGGATAGGTCAGTCCAGGGAGTGGGATGAGGCTAGTAGGCAGGAAATCGATGTTCAAGTTCCATGGACATTCAAGTTTATTTCTTTTGAAATTATTTATTGTTCCTTTTTTAAAGAATGTAACCCGAGACTCTTACTCCTTCCTACAGCACTCAAATCTATACCTATCGAGCAAACAGCAGTCTGATGTAGACGGAAATCAATTCAACTACAATAACTTCATGTCGGTACATACGTTGCACTAACACTTTCTATGGAAAACCCCCGCGACGTTTCATTTTACTCCATCCAACAGCGCATGTGTTAGCGCTGGCTGGCTGACCTGAGGGGTTGTGCGCATGCTCTCTGAGCTTCTCCTGCCGTGTGTGGTTTAGAACGCGGCGTCGTTGTCATGGAACTGGCGGAGGCAGGGGGCCGGGCCCGGACTGTGAAGCGTTTTACGGTCTCGGGGCCCAACTCTGGCCCCGCGCTCCCTTGGGACCGTTTCTCTGCTTGGCTCGAGTGTATTTGTGTGGTGACATTCGACTTGGAGCTAGGACAAGCGATCGAGGTGAGGGGGAGGCTCACCGATACTCAGAGGTCGGGCTGGGAAGGCTGGCAACAAGCGACTGGGAATGGAGGGCGGTGAAATGTAGGGTAGAATAATGGAAACGTACCACAAATGGTGCGTGCATTGATGCTGCTAATGCCCTTGCCTCCTCTATATATGACCCGCTTTTGGATTTGAATGTAGCGGACTAGGTTCCAACATCTGCTGTGCTGATACTCAGCTCTGCCTTGGTGTGACTTCTATTTGATCCTTCCTTCCGTTGACGCTCAGTTGGTTGGATGGCTGGTTTGCGATGCAGAGCGAACCCCAACAGCACGCGTTCAATTCCAGCACCGGTTAAGGTCACCGTGAAGAGCCCACCTTCTCGACCTCGCCCCTCTCTTAGAAGTGGTGACCCCTAGTCACGAAAGAACAGCCCTTTGGTTGCCCTGGACTATGGCGACTTGATTCTGTCTTGTCAGGTGGCTTTCTCAGCATCCAGTCCTGGTTGAGCCATGATTTTCTCAGGTTTGACACCTCTAACAGGCACTTAACACTACAAAAAATTCTGCACTGTTATTTCCTTGCCCAGGCGCACTCTGTAATTTACCTACACTATCTGCAATTTCATTGTCTTTTTGGCCTTGAACTGATTCTTCATATCTTCCAATGCAAAGATGGGCAATGGTTATCCAATAGCTTTACCCATTTCTATCCCACTTCAGTCCATCTGCTGAAGCCCTTATCCACGTCTTTGTCATCTCCGGACTTGACTGTTTTCCCAGCTTTTCAAAGCTTCGGCTTAACCAAAACCCTGCTACTTCTATTATATGATAATAAAATGTGAGGCTGGATGAACACGGGCCAAGTAGCATCTCAGGAGCACAAAAGCTGACGTTTCTAACGTCAGCTTTTGTGCTCCTGAGATGCTGCTTGGCCTGCTGTGTGTTCATCCAGCCTCACATTTTATTATCTTGGAATTCTCCAGCATCTGCAGTTCCCATTATCTCTCTACTTCTATTATATACCTCATTAACTCCTACTCACTTGACACCCCAATGCATATTGACTTTCATGGACCCTTGTGCATGTTTAGTCTTTTCCCCCACCCCCAACCATGAATTTCAAATAGAAAGTTCTCATTCTCACTTTAAACTTTATTTAGGGCCTTGCCTAGCCTAACACTGAAACTGTTTCTGTCAATGGAGTTGAATTTTGTTCCTTTTGATGTATGTGAGGGGCTTTAGGAATTTTTTGTGTTAGACTTGCTCAATAAATGTCAGTTATTGTTGTTATCAAGCGACAAGACATATTCTCACACTTCATGCAGTGGGAAAAGCTGTCCGATATGTTGGAGTTAAGTGTACTCCATCACTTATGACTTGTTTTGCTAACTGTTTCTTACTCAGCAATTTCTGCACTTAACTGGTCTTTAATTGTTTTGAAAGGTTTTTGGATATTTTCCTTATTTCTCCTCCTCACCCCCATGTCCCACTTTCACATGTTATCCTTTTATTGTTGGCTTCTCCTCCCATTTATCTCCCACCTGCTATTCTTTCAAAATCTGACCTTGTTGTGCTAGTCTTTAATGCATGTTTCCAGTTCGCGAATATCTTTTAAAAGATACAATAAGAGAAACTGTAGACCAGCCAAACGTTAGTTGTAGACATGCTCTTTTATCTTAAAACAAAATTCTAAACATTTACAAACACAAAACTAAATTAAGCTTGTCAGCTCAGGTTTATGATGATGTATTTAAGTCAAATGAATGTGTGTGAATTTTCAGTTCCTATGAGATACTTCAAAGGAAGCTCATAAAAAGTCAGTATTTTTAGATTCACCCACAAGATATCTCTCGCTCTCTTGCGCGTGCTCGCTCTCGCTCTCTCTACCCCCCCACCCCCGTGTCTGATGTGACAATACATTCACCTACATTAGCTTACACTTCTTTCATGTCTTTGTGATGTTAATTTCAAATCTTAAAATCTGGTTGACTATGGAAAAGCACAATGCTGCTTACCCAGTTTATTTGGGTTTGATTTACCCCATTTCTTCACTGTTCAGTAACTTGCTAATCATCTAATGGTAATTTGAAGTGGGCACCACAACAAATTTAAATGTCAATGTGCCTTTTAATGCAGTTCCAGCTATGCAAATGCTGTTGTAATTATCATTTATAATATTAAATAAGTTAGAAATTTCATGTACCATTAACTGCAGTCTATTACCTGTGCTGTGTGTTGTCCTGTCATGTAGGCACATATGCTATTAGGTGACTCTGTTTGTTTGTTTGTTTTTGTTAAATCCAGATTCTGAATGTTACAAGAAAATGAGTGTCCATTGATCTGTAATGGTTTTTTTCTTCAGCATAGCATGGTTTATAGAATAAACATTCCATCAGTGCTATCTCTCCAAAAATCATTTGAGGTAGTGATAGGATTTTAAGGGTGGGTGTGGATCCATGATTTGGTGCATGGAAAAGGAAAAACAGAGGCTGCAATTATTTGCAAGACAGTGCCGAACTGTACAGATTGAGATTTTGTTGACGGTGTTGACTTTTGTCCGTGCGTAAGTCCTCCACCACCCCCACCCCACCTTCTTTTAAAATAAGTTTGTCTAGAGTTTCATTCACTTTCGTGCAAATTTACAGCAGTCAAGCATGAGTTGTGTTCCTTGATTCCGCTTTCTCAAAGTAACACACTCAATAAGTTTGGTTCATCAGTAGCTGTTGTACATTTACAGACTTTCAAAGGCCGTTCTGTAGAAGTGCCACACAAAGGAGCACATGGGATTTTAAAAATTGCCTATAATTTAGAATTGCATTAACCAGTCCTCCATTAGCACTTGCTGCAAATATAAATGTAAAGATTTGAGACAAATTATTTGGGGAAAGAAATGTTTTTAATATTTTGGACACTTTAAAAACCTAAACGAAAGATAAATTCTTCAATTTGAGTTGTTTGTGTTTTGTTTTTATTTTGGTCCTCAGCTTGTTTATCCCCATGATGTGCGACTTACAGAAAAGGAGGTAAGATATTAAATCAGTGGAATTGCTAATCAAAATTTCTTGTTTGTTACCTAACACTGCACAAGGATGATGTTGCTTTATGGAATTTGTATGATATGCTGCTAAGTGCTCTTGAAGCCTAAAAGCTGTAAAATATAGATATTGTTCCTTTCTTGGGCAGTATCCCAGCTTGACATTTTCTGCCACATCATTCAAATATCAAAAACAGTTTTCATTTTTGGGGTGAAAACCTGAAGTTAGTGGGAAGAACAATCAGTCAGCTTTAATACACCACTGTCAGTTTACTTTTGTTGAGAATGAAGTGCCCTCTTTTTCTGTAAAAGGTTGGTTTGTGCCTTGAGCTCATTGGTACTGTGGGCCTTCCCGATCAAGTAGTAACAGTTTGAGTTAGTGACAGTGATTTCGTTGTTGGACTTGAACTCAATGTCAGCTGATACATTTTGCAGTACTGAGCAAATGTTGAAATGTTAATCGTGTTTTTTGATGAGATCATCCTGTTCAGCTGGATGAAAAAGATCTTGGGTTTTTTTTTGGAAGAAGATTAGGCAGTTTTCCTGATGTCTTGGCCTAGAGTGCACCCTTTGCCAATACCAGGAGTACCAGATAATTGATCTTTCATTACAATGCTGTTCGTCAGATTTTGGGCAAATTGATTATGATTTCTGCCCGCAAAACAACAATTGTTATATTCAACAACAGTTCATTGGCTGTGCAGTACTCTGGGATATCTTAACTTGATAAACATGTGATAGTCAAATGTCTATATTCCCTTGGGGTCAATATTCCTTTTGTTGTCCCTGTTTAATATTTATACCAGTAGAAACCTGCAGGAGATGGAGGTGCTGCTTGGGGTGGGAGGAAGGGATGGGTGAGAGGAAGAACAGGTTAGGGAGGCAGAGACAGGTTGGACTGGTTTTGGGATGCAGTAGGTGGAGGGGAAGAGCTGGGCTGGTTGTGTGGTGCAGTGGGGGGAGGGGACGAACTTGGCTGGTTTTGGGATGTGGTGGGGGAAGGGGAGATTTTGAAGCTGGTGAAGTCCACATTGATACCATTGGGCTGCAGGGTTCCCAAGCGGAATATGAGTTGCTGTTCCTGCAAACTTCGGGTGGCATCATTGTGGCACTGCAGGAGGCCCATGATGGACATGTCATCTAAAGAATGGGAGGGAGGAGTGGAAATGGTTTGCGACTGGGAGGTGCAGTTGTTTATTGCGAATCGAGTGGAGGTGTTCTGCAAAGCGGTCCCCAAGCCTCTGCTTGGTTTCCCCAATGTAGAGGAAGCCACACCGGGTACAGTGGATGCAGTGGCTCTGGCTGTTTTCCCTGGAGCATTGAAGTCTGAGGGATGACTTTATAGAAGTTTATAAATCATGAAGGGCATGGATAGAATGAATAGTCAAGGTTTTTTGCCCAGGGTAGAAAAGTCCAAAGCTAGAGGGCATAGGTTTGAGGTGAGAGGGCAAAGATTTAAAAGGCACCTAAAGGACAACTTTTTCACCCAGAGGGTGGTGCATGTATGGAATGAATGGCCAGAAGAGGGTGGAACAAAGATAACACTTAAAAGGCATCTGAATGGGTATATTAGTAGGAAGGGTTTAGAGGGTTATGGGTCCACTGCTTCAGAATGGGAATAGATTAATTTAGGACATCTGGTTGACATGGATGAACTGTATCGAAGGGTCTGTTTCTGTACTGTGCATCTCTGACTCTGAGTGAGTACTTTGCATAGTTTTCTCGAAGGAAGAGTTTTCTGGCAATGTCACAATAAAGGTGGAGTTAATAGAGATACGTCACAGAATTGTAGAATAAATTGGGTTAAAAATGAAGTTACTTCAAAGATTTGTCCTCAATGTAGAAAAGTTACTCATTGTAATCTTAGGTTGCTGATGGAAACAAAGACAGAAATTAGTGAGACTCTGGTAACTAACTTCTAATCCTTCTGACTATGGGAACAGTGCTAGAAAATGGAAGATTTGCAAATGCTACACTCCTTCGTTTTGTATTCAGAAAAAATGCCTTTGTAGAGATCTATAGATAGGGTTCTGGATATGTGTGCCCTGGACACTCTGGTCATGTTATTTAAGGGGTGGACTATGGTCAGGCTGTCATGTCCGTCGTAAAAAAGGAAGAGAAAATGAGCGTGGGTGTGGGAGTGAAGTCGTGGTCACAATGTGGCAGTGAACTTCAGACTTTGGCATTTGCAACCGTAGATTCTGGGCATTGTACTGGAAATTAAGTATGTAATGGGAAGAAAATAAGCGTGACCACACGGAGTGAATAGGATAAGTGACTTGATCTGAGAGGACACTGTTCAGAATGGTTTTAAAAGGGAAGAACATGGAATGTATGTCCCTAAATGATTGAGCGCAGAGCCACATCAGTGATTTGAAGTGGTGTGCAATGATTGAGAGTGGGAGTGGAAGTGGAATACAGAGTAATTAGGCAAGACATGGATTTTTCAACATTCCTGTAGCCCAGCCAAGCAAGGGTTGTGTTCATGTAGGTTACTGGAGCCAGATGATTGTTCCTTAGGATATTGAAGGAGGTCAGGTAGGAAATAGCAGATGCTTTGAGGATTATTTTCTGATCCTCTCTAGACACAAGTGAGGTGCCAACGGACTGGAGGAATATAAATGTGGTTCCATTGTACCCTATCTAACAATTATAGGCTAGTTAGTCTTACTTTCGTGGTGAACAAATTTTAGAATCAATCTTGAGAGATCAGCTAAACTTAGGCATGGACTTTTTAGGGATAGTCAGCATGGCTTTATTAAAGCAGGGTCATGCCTTACAAATTTGATTGAATTCTTTAAGGGTAGTGCAGTGGATGTTGTTTACATGCATTTTAGTAAGGCAATTGACAAGGCCCCATATGGCTACTGGTCCAAAAAGTAAATGCCCATGGGATAAAAGGCAATGTGTTGAATTAGATACAAATTCAACTTAGTAACAGGAAACAAAGGGTTTAGGTCGATGACTGTCCTAGAAATGGAAAGCTGTTTCAAGTGGTGTTTGGCAAAGCTAGGTGTTTGGACCCTCACAATTCGTTTTGTACATTTATTGATTTGGACTTGAAAGTGGGGAGCACAATTGGTAAATTGGCTGTGTAGTGGATAGCGTGGAGGATAGCTATAAGCCCCAAAATGTCATAGTATGATGGAAGTGGGCAGGAAAGTGATGAAATTCAGCTGTAAGTTTTGGGTAATGCATTTAAAGAGATCAAATAGTAAAAGGGAATATACAATAAACAGAATATATTGAGAGGGGAAGATATAGTGCAAGATCTTGGTGAGTGCACAGGTTCCTAAAAGTAGCATATGAAAGAAGGCATATGAAATGCTGATCTTCATTGGTAATGGTAAAGAATACAAATGTAGGGATATGATGATGAAACTGTAGAAGACTCTGGTGAGGCCACAATTGGAATATTGTGTGCAGTTCTGGTCATCACATTATAGGAAGGGTGTAATTGCTGTAGAGAGTGCAAATTAGATTTACTAGGATGTTGCTAGGGCTGGAGAACAGTAGCTATGAAAAGAGGTTAAGGGGTTTGGGTCCTTTTCCTTGAAGTAGAAAAGTACTTGATTGAGATATACATTATAAGGGATACAGAGGGTAGACGGGAGTAATCTGCTCCCCCTGGAGGACAGTTCAAAACCTGGGTCATAGATTCAAGCTAATAAAATGTGAGGCTGGATGAACACAGCAGGCCAAGCAGCATCTCAGGAGCACAAAAGCAGACGTTTCGGGCCTAGACCCTTTGAAGGGTCTAGGCCCGAAACGTCAGCTTTTGTGCTCCTGAGTTGCTGCTTGGCCTGCTGTGTTCATCCAGCCTCACATTTTATTATCTTGGAATTCTCCAGCATCTGCAGTTCCCATTATCTCTCATAGATTCAAGCAGAAGGATTGGTAAAGATGAGAGAAAAGATTTTTACACAGAGGATGCTTAAGTTGGTGATGGAGTCAGACACCCTAAACTGTTTCACAAAGTACATGGATCTACACCTTAAGTACTGTAAGCTGCAGGGCATTGGCCTGTATGTAAAATAGGATGAGAAAGGACTTCTGGGTGTCTTTGAGGGAGGCACAGTGGCTCAGTGGTTAGCATTATTGCCTCACAGTGCCAGTGCCCTGGGTTCAATTCCACACTGAAAACTCCACACAGACAGTTGCCATTCTCTCCACGTCTGTGTGGGTTTCCTCTAGGTGCTTTGGTTTCTTTCCACAGTCCAAAGCTCTGCAGATTAGGTGGATTGACCATGCTAAATTGCCCTGTATTGTCCAGGAAAGTGCAGGCTAGGTAGGTTAGGGAAATGCAGAGTTAGTGATAGGGCAGGGAGATAGGATGCTCTTCAGAGGGTTAGTGTGGACTCAGTGGCTGAATGGCCCATTTCCGCATGGTAGGTATTCTAAGATCTTTGGGTCAGCATGGACAAAGTGGGCCAAATGACCACTTTCAGCACGATATCATTTCTGTGGTTTCTTTGAAAGGAGTGCAAATCCAATGAAGTTATGGCAATTGTTTATAAAGTCTCGTTATGACCCAACAAGAGTTTTGGCCCAATTCTGGCATCCACACTTCGGGGAAGTTCTTAAGGCCTTAGAGAAGGGAGAGAGGAGATTTACTAGAATTGTATTTATAATGAGGGACTTCAGTTACATAGAGAAATGAGAAGTATGCAGGTTGACTAGAAAAAATTAATTGGCAATGTGTTTTAAGATGTTCAAAGTCAAGATTCTGACAGAATAAATCAGAATTTTTCCGGTGGCATGAGGGCCACTAACAAGAACACAGTTGTAAGATGATCGGCTAAAAAAATCAGAGGTGAGATGAGAAATTATAATGATCTGGCGTGGTCATTAGAATAATGATGGAAACAGATTCAATAATAACTCAGAAAAGGATTTGGTAAATGCTTGAGTGTAGAAATTTGTCAGTTTGTGGGGAAAGTGCAGAGAAGTGGAACAAAATGATTATCTCTGAAAGAGCAGGCACAATGGATTGCATGATCTTCCCCACCATCCTCATTCTTTGTCCTGTGATTCTGCAGTTTGGCAGTTCTGAATGATTAGTTTTGAATTGTGTTCATTGAAAAAAAAAAGAATAAATCCTGGCTGGGTTGTGTTTTATCTCATTCATCAATTATTTTGCATCATTTTTCTTTTTAAAGTTTTGAGCAAAGATTTTGTAGCTTGGGTTGTGGGTGAGGTTGTTGACTTGCTCGCCGAGCTGGCATGTTCTCATTCAGATGTTTCATCACTGTGCTAGGTTAACATCTTGAGTGGAGTCTCTGATGAAATGATGTTGTTCTGCTCCGCTTGGAATTTATACTGTTTAGTCCATTGTGAGTAGTGTCATTTCTGGTCTTGTTCTGTATGGGTTTGTATATAGGGTCCTATTCTACATGTTTGTTTTTGGTTCTCAACCCGTAATGCAAACAACAAAACGAGAAATGACAGTACTTGCAATAATGGACCAAATGGTATAAATTCCAAGCCGAGTGGAACGATGTTGTTTCATTGGAGGCTCCATTGATGTTATCCAGCATCGTGACAAAATGTCTGAACAAAAACAAGCCAGCTTGGCAAGCAAATGAATAACCTTACCTGTCTTTTGAAGTGACTTGTGTTATTGGGAGACGGAAGATAGGAGAGAGTGCTCTGTATCAAATAGTAGAATGTAATGTGATCCCTGCAAATGAGTGCATACTTAGGGACCCAGTCAAGTAGAGACAGGCATTTCCCATTGGGGAAAGCAGAGTCATCCACTGCAAGCTGTTCAAGTAGAAAGACATTGGTATGAGGCCTCCTAGGAAATTGTTTATTCCATCAGCTGGATAGCAGCTTATAAAACAGTATGAAAACAGAATGTGTTAACTTCTTGCAAAATAGTGACACATGTTAGAATAATTTCTGACTGACTTAACTAAATGTGGAAGCAGCTGATGAATAAATGTTAAATTGTGAAAAATGCTAATAAGATGAAATTCATTTCATGCTTTTCAGTAAATGCTGAACGTTCCCTTAATTTTCAATTGGTAGGAAGCCAATCTCATTAGCTGTTTTGTGGTAGTTAGCTTAAATGTCTATTAAAGCAATGGTGTTTATTACTTCTTTATAGACCTCAAAGTTTAACACTGAAGTCAATTCTATCCTAATCACTTGCACTAATTTCAGATTTGTTTCTTCCTCTCTACTTTAACTTTGTTTTCAGAAAACAAGCATTTGCTACCTGTCCTTTCCAGATTCCTACTCTGGTAAGAAATCTACAAAAGTAAGGCATACCTTCTCTTTATTAATCTTTGTAGCAAGTTGTTCTCATGCAAATCATTCTATTCCATCCAAAAATATATTTAATTCTGGACTTTGTGCTGTAATTTATTGTGATTTTCATATCAGCAGTCTTTGAATTAACGATTTGTTTGGGGAAAAAATCAGGAATTGTACATCAGCACGAGGAGGGTTTAAACCAAGACTAATGAGTTGAGGCTGAAGATTTATCATTTCCGGCTTTTGACATCAGCATTCATTGCTCTTCTATTTATATTCAGAGCATTGACTCGTTAACGTCTGAAATGTGCAGCTCGAAGTTCTGAAAATAAAACAAAACAGAAAGGCCTGGAGTTCTGGCAAGAAAGCAATTCCCAAATCTAGAAACTAATTCCCAAACCATTTTTTCTGAAGAAGGGTCTAGGTCCGTAACGTCAGCTTTCCTGCTCCTCTGATGCTGCTTGGCCTGCTGTGTTCATCCAGCTCTACACCTTGTTATCTTAGATTCTCCAGCATCTGCAGTTCCTACTATCTGTCCCAAATGTAGGCTGGTTTCGGCTGTCTTCTACTGCCTTGGTCACACCTAGCAGCACTGGAGTTTGTCAATGGACTGACTATGGGTATTGTAGGGCATACTGTTTGAGATAGATAATTTTACGCTTTGGCATCTTAGTTTAATTGAACCGAAATTTGATTAGTTTGCAATATGATTAGTTTGCAATAATAGCAGTGCTCGATTAGATGAAGAGGTTCATGTAGGGCTGTTTCCTACTCACTGATATAGGGGAAAACCCAGTGCCACTGTTGTTAACCTAATAAAAATAGACATGCCCAATGTTTGGGAATTTGAGAGAGCAATTAATGTCAGTAAATGAATGATGGAAACAAAAATAGAAATAGCTGGAAAACTGAGCAGGATTGGCAGCATCCATGTAGAGAAAGCAGAGTTAACGTTTCAGGTCCAGTGGACCTTCTTCAAACACTGCTGCTACACCTGCCGAGTTTTTCCAGAAATCTGTTTTCTTTCTGATTTCCAGGATTCAGTTGTTTTTTTGTGTATGATAGAAATTGGGGATAGAAATTAAGATGAATGAAAGATAGGCCGAAAATATAAGTCATGTTTCAAATCAGGAGTCAAACACAAAGAATGAAGAACTACTCTAACAGTCTGAGGGACTGATAGAAGGTTTGCCAGGAACGAAAGAGACTCACGGTTGGCATGTTGCCTCCCAGGTGCCAGGGTCCGTGATGTCTCTGATCGTGTCTTTGGAGTCCTGAAGGGAGAGGGTGACTAGCCCCAAGTCGTGGTCCACATGGACACCAACGACATAGGTAGAAAGAGGGATAGGGGTGCCAGGCAGGATTTCAGGGAGCTAGGGTGGAAGCTGAGAGCTAGAACAAAGAGTGGTTATCTCTGGCTTGTTACCTGTGCCACATGATAGCGAGGCAAAGAACAGGGAGAGATTTCAGCTGAACATGTGGCTGCAAGGATGGTGCAGGAGGGAGGGCTTCAGGTACATGGACAGTTGGGGCTCATTCTGGGGAAGGTGGGACCTCTACAAACAGGACAGTCTACTTTAACGCCAGGTGTATCCGGAATAAGGTACGTGAGCTTGCAGCTTGGTTATGTACCTGGGACTTCGATGTTGTGGCCATTTCGGAGACATCGATAAAGCAGGGTCAGGAATGGATGTGAGAGATAATGGGAACTGCAGATGCTGGAGATTCCAAGATAATAAAATGTGAGGCTGGATGAACACAGCAGGCCAAGCAGCATCTCAGGAGCACAAAAGCTGACGTTTCGGGCCTAGACCCTTCATCAGAGAGGGGGATGGGGGGAGGGAACTGGAATAAATAGGGAGAGAGGGGGAGGCGGACCGAAGATGGAGAGTAAAGAAGATAGGTGGAGAGGGTGTAGGTGGGGAGGTAGGGAGGGGATAGGTCAGCCCAGGGAAGACGGACAGGTCAAGGAGGTGGGATGAGGTTAGTAGGTAGCTGGGGGTGCGGCTTGGGGTGGGAGGAAGGGATGGGTGAGAGGAAGAACCGGTTAGGGAGGCAGAGACAGGTTGGACTGGTTTTGGGATGCAGTGGGTGGGGGGGAAGAGCTGGGCTGGTTGTGTGGTGCAGTGGGGGGAGGGGATGAACTGGGCTGGTTTAGGGATGCAGTGGGGGAAGGGGAGATTTTGAAACTGGTGAAGTCCACATTGATACCATATGGCTGCAGGGTTCCCAGGCGGAATATGAGTTGCTGTTCCTGCAACCTTCGGGTGGCATCATTGTGGCAGTGCAGGAGGCCCATGATGGACATCTCATCAAGAGAATGGGAGGGGGAGTGGAAATGGTTTGCGACTGGGAGGTGCAGTTGTTTGTTGCGAACTGAGCGGAGGTGTTCTGCAAAGCGGTCCCCAAGCCTCCGCTTGGTTTCCCCAATGTAGAGGAAGCCGCACCGGGTACAGTGGATGCAGTATACCACATTGGCAGATGTGCAGGTGAACCTCTGCTTAATGTGGAATGCCATCTTGGGGCCTGGGATGGGGGTGAGGGAGGAGGTGTGGGGACAAGTGTAGCATTTCCTGCGGTTGCAGGGGAAGGTGCCGGGTGTGGTGGGGTTGGAGGGCAGTGTGGAGCGAACAAGGGAGTCACGGAGAGAGTGGTCTCTCCGGAAAGCAGACAGGGGAGGGGATGGAAAAATGTCTTGGGTGGTGGGGTCGGATTGTAAATGGCGGAAGTGTCGGAGGATAATGCGTTGTATCCGGAGGTTGGTAGGGTGGTGTGTGAGAACGAGGGGGATCCTCTTGGGGCGGTTGTGGCGGGGGCGGGGTGTGAGGGATGTGTCGCGGGAGATGCGGGAGACGCGGTCAAGGGCGTTCTCAATCACCGTGGGGGGAAAGTTGCGGTCCTTAAAGAACTTGGACATCTGGGATGTGCGGGAGTGGAATGTCTTATCGTGGGAGCAGATGCGGCGGAGGCGGAGGAATTGGGAATAGGGGATGGAATTTTTGCAGGAGGGTGGGTGGGAGGAGGTGTATTCTAGGTAGCACACCTCCTCCCTCACCCCCATCCCAGGCCCCAAGATGACATTCCACATTAAGCAGAGGTTCACCTGCACATCTGCCAATGTGGTATACTGCATCCACTGTACCCGGTGCGGCTTCCTCTACATTGGGGAAACCAAGCGGAGGCTTGGGGACCGCTTTGCAGAACACCTCCGCTCAGTTCGCAACAAACAACTGCACCTCCCAGTCGCAAACCATTTCCACTCCCCCTCCCATTCTCTTGATGAGATGTCCATCATGGGCCTCCTGCACTGCCACAATGATGCCACCCGAAGGTTGCAGGAACAGCAACTCATATTCCGCCTGGGAACCCTGCAGCCATATGGTATCAATGTGGACTTCACCAGTTTCAAAATCTCCCCTTCCCCCACTGCATCCCTAAACCAGCCCAGTTCATCCCCTCCCCCCACTGCACCACACAACCAGCCCAGCTCATCCCCCCCCCCACCCACTGCATCCCAAAACCAGTCCAACCTGTCTCTGCCTCCCTAACCGGTTCTTCCTCTCACCCATCCCTTCCTCCCACCCCAAGCCGCACCCCCAGCTACCTACTAACCTCATCCCACCTCCTTGACCTGTCCGTCTTCCCTGGACTGACCTATCCCCTCCCTACCTCCCCACCTACACCCTCTCCACCTATCTTCTTTACTCTCCATCTTCGGTCCGCCTCCCCCTCTCTCCCTATTTATTCCAGTTCCCTCCCCCCATCCCCCTCTCTGATGAAGGGTCTAGGCCCGAAACGTCAGCTTTTGTGCTCCTGAGATGCTGCTTGGCCTGCTGTGTTCATCCAGCCTCACATTTTATTATCTCAGGAATGGATGTTGCAGGTTCCAGGGTTTAGATCTTTCATTAAGGTCAGGGAAGGTGGTAAAAGAGGGGGAGGTTTGGCTTTGTTGGTCAAGGACAGTATAACGGTGGCTGAAAGAACTTTTGATAAGTACTCGTCTACTAGGTGGTATGGGCTGAAGTTGCCGAGGAAGGTTTATTGACTGAGTCAGTATGGGTGGAATTTAGGAACAGCAAGGGAGCAGTCACATCATTGGGGGTTTTCTACAGACCCCCAAATAGCAGTAGGGAGATCGAAGAACTCATTGGCTGGTAGATTGTTGAAAAGTGCAAACGTAGCAGCGTTGTTGTTATGGGTGACTTCAACTTTCCCAATTTGATTGGAACCTCCTTCGTGCAGATGGTTTGGATGGAGCCGTTTTTGTCAGGTGTGTTCAGGAGGGTTTCCTTACTCAGTATGTGGACAGGCTGACGAGGGGGGAGGCCATTTTGGATTTGGTGCTCGGCAATGAGCCAGGACAGGTGTCAGATCTCGTGGTGGGAGAACACTTTGGCGACAGTGACCACGACAGCCTCACATTTACCATAGCCATGGAAAGGGAAAGGAGCAGTTACCAGGGGAAGATATTTAACTGGGGAAAAGGAAAGTATGATGCTACCACGCAGGAGTTGGGAAGTACAGATTGGGAGCAATTGTTCCACAGAAAGGGCACAACAGACATGTGGAGGCTGTTTAAGGAGCACTTGTTGCGAGTGATGTATAAATTTGTTCCTCTGAGACAGGTAAGGGGTAAGATTAAGGAGCCTTGGATGCCGGGAACAGAGGTGCTTCTCGTCAAAAAGAGAAAGGCAGTGTACGTAAGGTGGAGGAAGCAAGGGTCTAGCACAGCTTTAGAGGATTGCAGGCTTGCTTGGAAGGAGCTCAAAAGTGGACTGAGGGGGGGGGGCCACGAAAAAGGCTTGGCAGGAAGGATAAGGAGAACCCGAAGGCATTTTACTCAGACGTGAGGAATAAGAGAATGATCAGGGAGAAGGTAGGGCCAATCAGGGATAGCGTAGGGAACTTGTGCATGGAGTCTGAGCAGATAGGGGAAGCCCTAAATGGCTTTTTTGCTTCGGTTTTCACTAAGGAAAGGAACCTTGTTGTGAATGAGAACTTTGAAGAGCAGGAAAACAGGCTTGAACAGATCAAGATTGAGGAAGTTGATGTGCTGGAAATTTTGGCAAACATTAAGATTGATAAGTCCCCAGGGCCAGACCAGATTTATCCAAGGTTGCTAAGCTGCTGGCGAAGATCTTTGCTTGATCACTCTCTCCACGGGAGTCGTACCGGAAGATTGGAGGGAGGCAAATGTTGTTCCTCTTTTCAAGAAAGGGAACAGGGAAATCCCTGGAAATTACAGACCAGTCAGTCTTACATCTGTGGTCAGCAAGTTTTTGGAAAGAATTCTGAGGGATAGGATTTATGACTATTTGAAAAAGCATAGTGTGATTAAAGGGAGTCAGCATGGCTTTGTGAGGGGCCGGTCATGCCTTACAAATCTTATTGAGTTCTTTGAGGAAGTCACGAGACAGGTTGACGAGGGTCGAGCAGTGGATTTGGTGTACATGGACGTCAGCAAAGCATTTGATAAGGTTCATAAGGCAGGCTCATTCATAAAGACAAGGGGTGTGGGATACAGGGTGATTTGGCTGTCTGGATTCAGAATTGGTTGGCTGACAGGAGGCAGACAGTGGTTGTAGATACTAAGTTTTCTGCCTGGAGGTCAGTGCTGAGTGGTATCCTGCAGGCCTCTGTTCTTGGGCCTCTGCTCTTTGTAGTTTTTATGAATGACTTGGATGAGGAGGTTGAGGGGTGGGTTCGTATGTTTGCACAAGGACACAAAGGTTGGAGGTGCCGTTGATAGTATCGAGGGCTATTGCAGGCTTCAGCGAGACATTGACAGAATGCAGAGCTGGGCTGAGAAATGGCAGATGGTGTTCAGCCTGAATAAATGCGAAGGGATTCATTTTGGAAGGTCGAACTTACATGCTGAATATAGGATGAAAGGCAGGATTCTCGGCAGTGTGGAGGAACAGCGGGATCTTGGTGTTCAAGTGCATAGCTCCCTCAAAGTTGTCACCCAAGTGGATAAGATTGTTAAGAAAGCATATGGTGTTTTGGCTTTCATTAACAGGGGGATCGAGTTTAAGAGCTGCGAGGTTATGCTGCAGCTCTACAAAACCCTGGTGAGACCACACTTGGAATATTGTGTCCAGTTCTGGCCGCCCTATTATAGGAAAGATGTGGAGGCTTTGGAGAGGGTGCAAAGGAGGTTTACCAGGATGCTGCTTGATCTGGAGGGCTTGTCTTACGAGGAGAGGTTGACTGAGCTCGGACTTTTCTCTCTGGAGAGAAGGAGGAAGAGAGGTGACCTGATTGAGGTGTACAAGGTAATGAGAGGCATGGATAGAGTCGATAGCCAGAGACCTTTCCCCAGTGCAGGATTGACTGCCACAAGAGGTCATAGTTTTAAGGTGTTAGGAGGAAGGTATAGAGGAGACGTCAGAGGGAGGTTCTTCACCCAGAGTTGTGAGCGCATGGAATAGTTTACCAGTGGAAGTCGTGGAAGCAGAGTCATTAGTGACGTTTAAGCGACTGCTGGACATGCACGTGGACAGCAGTGAATTGAGGAGAGTGTAGATTAGGTTATTTTAATTTTGGTTTAGGATTATTCCACGGCACAACATTGTGGGCCGAAGGGGCTGTACTGTGCTGTACTTTTCTATGTTCTAAGCTAGCTTTCAAAATAACTTGTGTTTGCAATTAGATTACAATTTAGGATACTGTTATACTATGCAATTAAAGTTTACTTAGGTGGTTGTACATTTCTCTCTTTTTCCAGGTTTTTGAATTTTGTTAGGCCACCCTCCATTTGAAATATGATAATTATATCCACTTAAAATTCCATTTGTTGACCTCCCTAAGAAAGAAGCAATAACTTGAATTTAGTTTATTACGTGCACTATTCTGGGATGTTCATCAGTTGGCTCATTTGCATAGAGTAATATCCCACAAGCAACCAAAGTGTTAAATTAGCAAATGATTATTTTTGGTGGGTATTGATTGGATATTGACTAGGATACCAAAGGAATTCCCTGCTATTAAAAAGGTGCCATGGGATCAGTTATGTCCACCTGAACAAGATGCTGAATGACTGTGGCATCTGCAAGACAGCACCATTGGCAGTGCAGCACTCCATTGGTATTGCAGGTAGCATGTATGCATCCATGAGGAAATATAACATCATCCGCATGCAAGGGGAAGGGAGAGAAGGAGGAAATTAAAACTTGGTAACCAATCCTACTGTTGAATGTGGATTATAAAATCTTGTCTAAGTTCATTCCAACTGGAGCAGGTATGTTCAGGGAGCCGTCATTCACCCAGCCAAACCTGTGCTGTGACAGGCGTGAAGCTCTGACACCCTTGCGGTCCTCTGATATACAGTTGCCTACGTGCAGGGGGTGGGGGCGTGGACACCTGCCTCTCAAGTGTGGACCAGGAGAAGGCCTTTGACAGGATATCTCACACCTGTATAAGGGATATGTTGTTCCAAATGGACTTTTGGGAGGGAATCTGCAATTGGCTCGAACTACTTTATACCAACATCAGTAATGCCATCTCAATCAATGAGAATGGAATCAGAAAGGTTCCTGATCTGATCTGGAGTCAGGCAGGACTGCCCAATCTCTCTCGCCTTGTCTGTGTGTTGTGTAGAGCCTTGCGCCAGATCACTTAAAGAATGTGAACATGGGAGGGACACCTGGATTTGTAGCCCTCTGTAGCCTGGAACAAAGTATTCCTGTACTTAGAGTTCTGAGGAAGAATCACTAGATCCAAAACGCTAATTCTTGATTTATCGCTTCCTGGATCCAGCCAGACCTGCTGAGCTTTTCCAGCAACTTCTGTTTTTGTTATATATGGTTCAGAGGGACTGCTGAGATGAGACAGAAACTAGACAGATCCCTCTTCACTGGCTAAAATCCTGGTCATCAGGTGTGTGGTGTATCCAGTGTTTTTATATGTGGTGTAGATCTGGCCTATTCCCAGATCCCATGCCACTACAGTCACCAAGGCTATCTTCCACTTCATCTGAAGGTCAAAGACGCACTGTTAGGAGAGACATCGTGTACAAAGCTCTAGGTAAACGATGAAGAACATACCCAATGCTTCCCCCATCCTGATGGCCAACTTTTGTGAATGGTTGAATTAAGCTGTGCGCAGACCCTCTGCATGCAAGTACCAAGTATCACTATGTATTGAGGTTCTGTCTATCTCTCTGGTGTTACAAAGGATGGGCCTGACCTCCCTATCATGCAATGCTCCAAGTAGTTGGATTGTCTGTATCACCTGCCCCTCTTTGAAAAGTTTGTAGAGAAAAACACTTTTGACCACAAGGCTATTGGGCCAATGGTCAGCACGTAGCATCCTTGAGACCTGCGGGAAAAGGAGAGGGTTTATCCTTTCGCATGGTTCCCTCAGCAGAATGTCAAAGCCATTTGGCAGAATGCCTCGTTGACAGAACTTTACAAAAAGCACCAAGATGTAGGTTGGCTGGTAGCAAGAAGGGTTCTACCTGTGAGATCCTTAAAGTACACCTGTACTTTTTGTGTCACTGCACACTGCCCTCAAAGCAGCTGTGGGGAAGATGTGACTCCTTCTGGAATATGCGTATGCAAAGAAAGTCTGGAGAGAGATGGAATTGGTTTTGTCAAGGTTTGTACCGAGCTGCTCTGTGATGCAAGACTCTGTACTGGGGTCATTAACCCAGACAAGCTTCAATACACCTGAAAGATAGTGAACTCAGTGAAAGATTTGGTCTGCCTAAAACTTGTTGGTGTTCCAGTGCAAAAAAGTTGACCTTTGCCAAGTGATGAAGACTGGCACATTCCAAGGCCCAGGACTTTGTGCTGAGGTACACACTAAAGCTTGGGGAAGCTGCTGCCAGAGTGGAGTGGGAAGAGCCCACCATCTAAGGTATTTCTGCCGAAGTACACTGGGAGTCTGTTCAGTTCTCAGACCTTGACACTCCTCACTAAATGTATTTAAATAGTGTCTTACATGAGGCTTTGGCCTTTGCAACTGCAAGGAATGTCCAATCCAAGGTTTGTTTTTCTTGATACGTGAAGACTTTACAGAACTTGAGGTTGGTTGGCTCGCCAAGCTGGTTTGTTGTTCCGCAGACATTTCGTTACCGTGCTTGCTAAGTGCAGTAACGAAACATCTGCAGAACAACAAACCAGCTTGGTGAGCCAACCAACCTCAACACCCACAACACGAGCTACAAATCTATTCCAAAACCTTAGACACTTTACAGAACTGCTGTATTACATGTGTATGTACGTAAAGATTTTTGAGTGGATCAGTATATTTTCACAGGCTTAAATTCACAACCTTCCAACTCGCACATAAGTTTGCTTCTAATGAGTTAAAATGATGCTCAGCACCAATTTGATCGAAATCTGTATCCTATCCCACACGGTGCTGCTTGCCCAATAAGTTTCCCTGTTTCTTAATATGTCAAGTTTGAAAATGAAAACCAGAATTTAAAATCCCTTTTTATTGTTGTCTCATCCTATCTCCATGAATTTGCCAAGCTACTCCCTCCTACACCCTTCAGACCGCTAGCATTTTTTTTGCGTCCCAATCCCATTGCTTGACCTTTTTATTGATAACAAAACCTTCACTCTTTGTGGAATTGCTGGTTGCTCTCCTAAACTCTGCTTCTGTGGTTCAACATCTGTTTACCCATGAAGCACTTTGGCTTATCTTTTAGGCATTGTATGAACGTATGCTTTTTTTATTATTGCTGCAGGTTGCCTTGGTGATACGCAATTCAGTTTTCGAATTCGACAAACAATGGGGCACAAGTTATCCATGAATGGAGATGAAGAGATGTACAATCGAGATGCACCTGTTGTTCTTCAGGTCTGTTTGAGTCAAGCTGACACCAATCTAATACTTTCTTCATCTATTTAGCAACAATAATGTACTGCAAATCTACCAGCTTTGAGATTAATGTTAAAACATGCTGAAACAGTTCAGAATTATCTTGCACTTTGTGCAGCAATGCCATGCATTTTGCAGAATGTGAAACCTGGAGCCATTCATTCTTCCTCCTAAAACTACTTGTTACACCAAGTAGTTGTTAAATAACGTTATTGTTAAACAAATTATACCCCTTTCTCCTGTCTTCATCCTGCCTGCCTCCACAAACGTGAATATAATGGAAGGCAATGAACTGTGAATGTTGGAAATCTGAAATGAAAACAGAAATTGCTGGAGAAAATCAGGTCTAGCAGAGTTAATGTTTCAAGTCCAGTGATAGCAACACAGAGGCACCTTGTTCTTTCCTTCCATTTGCACAATTCCAGTCTGTTTGTGCTCTTTGCGTGTTATTTCCATTTTCTTGTGTATTTATCCATTTGTCTTATTAATTACTCAGAGCTTTGCTCCTTCCCATTTCTGTATTCTTAACCGATTGAAACACTGCACTTATGTTTCACACCTGGAACTGTATATTCTTATAAATCTGGCCTCTACTCCCTTTGTTCCACTTTTGGTGGCTGTACCTTCATTCTCCTTGGCCACACTCTTTGGAATTCTTAGAATACCTTCCCCAATACTCTGTCACCTCCTTTTAAGAGCACCCTGTTCTGACTGAACTTCTAATCACTACTTACTGCCTCTTTCAACTTCATGTACATGTGGTGATGAACCCTGTATGAAGTGCTTCAGGATGTTAACCTACATTTTTGTGTGGTAGGCTGTTCAATGCTGTATCTTCATTAGGAAGCAAGCAATGTGAAGATAACAGTAAAAGAGAGGAATGTTCTGAACGGGATAATAATTGATAGATAATGTCCTAAGAAGTTAGCATTACTGTAAATTGTAAGTCATCTGATTCCCAGTTTAATGAGCCTTAGTTTGCTGAAAGAAGCAAACATGGGTGGCTGACCACATTCTTCCATGCTGTAAGATATTATGACTCTGGTATGTTTTATATGTTAACGCAATGATGTTTTTATTTTAGCGGGATCGAGCACATTACTATGGATTTGTCTACTTCCGACAAGTCAAAGATTGC
Source organism: Stegostoma tigrinum (assembly GCF_030684315.1). Taxonomy (NCBI): domain Eukaryota; kingdom Metazoa; phylum Chordata; class Chondrichthyes; order Orectolobiformes; family Stegostomatidae; genus Stegostoma; species Stegostoma tigrinum. The sequence goes on along the minus strand of NC_081378.1, from coordinate 22,100,026 downwards.
ACGGTTAAACGAGGATATTTTCAAAAGGTAACCTTCTCTTGCTTACAATGTTAAACTGACTTATTTGCACACAGATTAGAGTCAACAATTTGATCAAAATCATTGTTTGAAAAGTCAGCCTGCCTTTCCACACAAGTAGATTAAGGGAAGAACTTGTGTGCTCTGTGACTTATTGGACTACATTATTAGAACATAGAACATAGAATTGGAGAGAATCTTTGTGATCAGATCAAAGGCCTTATTTACTGACTATCAGCAAATTATTTCTTTTTAATTTGATTATGATGCATAACTACCCAAGAACAGTGCATACATTCAACCTTGGTAAGTGTCTCTAAAATAGGAAACGTGTACTTGTCCTCAAATGGATTCTGCACAACTCCGGTCTTTTTTTCTCTGCTTGGTGATGTGCAATCCCTTGGGAAAAGGGTGTATTACCAAATGTGAAAGTTACCAGTGAAAAGATTCTCTGTGACTGTCACAAGTTGCTCCATGACTGGAGAAGCTTGCTATAGTTGGCAAGTAGCTTTTTTTTTGTTGTTTTCTTGGTCTGTTCCTTGCAAATTGAAGCTTTCAAGATCATTCCGTTAAGAAATTTGATGGTTGTAGAAGTAGGTGGGTTTTTTAAAACATTTTAATACTTATCTTAATTATTGTTTTATGGATATTTTACAACTTACTTGCTAAGCTTCACTTAGGAGAGTCAACGGTAACACTGAGCTAAAAACCTTCTAATTTAGAAAGCAGTCCTGGAAACTTTGAAGTCCAGTGTTTTTGTATTATGTTAATTCTTTACAAATATTCTTTTGGATAGTTTTAAAATTGCTTTCCCATTGTTTTTAAAGCACTGTCGTATCCTTACTTTTCTAACTTGCCTGTGTATTATTTCCTGTATTACCTTTTCCCTATTTACTGATGATAAGCTCGATAATAACCTCTATTTATAGAGTTTTTCAGAACCAAAAATATTTCTTGGCACTTCAGAGAGGCATCATCAGGTGAAAATCGGCACAAAGCCTAAGGTTGTGCCATTAGGAGGGAATGCCCAATGGTTTGAATCAAAAAGGTGGACATTAATTAAGGTGTTAAGAGGATGGAGATATGAAAGAGTTAAGAGCAAATTCCAGATCTTGGGGCCCAGACAACTGAAGATATAGCCTTCGATGGTAGGTTGGAGTGGAGCCAAGAAAGTGCTGTCTTGTGAAATGTAAATGTGGAGGAGAGATGACTGAGGAGAATTGGTGGTTGATCACCTCTTAGTGTAGAGTGATCAAAGAGGATGAGGAGGAAAATAGAAGGTGATCAAGAGGTTCTTGGTTGTTGCTTTAATTTCTGTAAGAGCAGGAACTGATTGGAATTGCCTGGAACATTTACAGGGATTTCAGATTCTCTGTTTGAGTATGGTGTTTATTTGTGTGTGTGGCTGAATGGGTTCTTTGACCATCAGATCTTTCGACCCTTGGTGCAGAATGCTGCATGTGAGAGGGGATTCAGATTGCAGGACTTGCTTCCTTTCTCTTTCCTTCCCTGCCTTATCGTTAAGATATTGAGACTTGAAACACGATGCAGCTTTTGAGGACTGATTTGTCATGAGTTCAAATAATTCGTAGCAAACTGTTTGTGGTCGTTATTTGGTACCAAATTAGCTTGAAGGTACAAGAAATCGCGTGGTGGTGATGGAGGGTTGTTTTTCCCACTGGAGGCCTATGACCAGTGGTGTGCTGCAACGATCTGTGCTGGCTCCACTGCTTTTTGTCTTTGGATGCAAATATTGAAGTTATGGTTAGTAAGTTTGCAGGTAATGTAGCGGAAAGCAAAGAAGGCTACTTTGGATTACAATGGGACCTTGATTCGATGGGCTGAGGAGTGGCAGAAGCTGTTCAATCTAGATAAATATAAAATGCTATCAGAGATAATGGGAACTGCAGATGCTGGAGAATCCGAGATAATGAAATGTGGAGCTGGATGAACACAGCAGGCCAAGCAGCATCTTAGGAGCACAAAAGCTGAAACTGCACCTTGCAATCGCGAACCATTTCAACTCTCCCTCCCATTCCTTAGACGACATGTCCATCCTGGGCCTCCTGCAGTGCCACAACGATGCCACCCGAAGGTTGCAGGGACAGCAACTCCTAGTCCGCTTGGGAACCCTGCAGCCCAATGGTATCAATATGGGTTTCACAAGCTTCAAAATCTCCCCTCCCACTACTGCATCCCAAACCCAGCACAACTTGTCCCCGCCTCCCTAACCTGTTCTTGCTCTCACCTTTTCCCCTCCTCCCACCACAAGCCGCACCCCCATTTCTGACCTACTAACCTCATCCCGCCCCCTCGACCTGTCCATCCTCCCTGGACTGACTTATCCCCTCCCTACCTCCCCACTTACACTCACCTCTACTGAGTTCATGCCTGCCTCTTTAACTTGTCTGTCTCCTCTCCACCTATCTTCTCCTCTATCACCTTTGATCCACCTCCCCCTTTTGCCCTATTTATTTCAGAACCCTGTCCCCCTCCCCCTTTTCTGATGAAGGGTCTAGGCCCAAAACATCAGCTTTTGTGGACTGCTGCTTGGCTTGCTGTGTTCATCCAGCTCCAAACTTAAATATAAAATGCTACATTTTGACAGAGCAAATCAGAACAGAACTTAATGGTAAGTCCCAGAGAGTGTTGCCAATCAAGGAGACCGTTGAGTGCAGGTTATTAGTTCCTTGAAAGTGGAGTCGCAGGAAGACTGGGTCGTGAAAAAGACATTTGATATGTTTGCCTTTATTGGCCAGTGCATTGACTATAGGAGTTGGGAGGACATGTTGCAACTGTACAGGACATTGGTTAGGACCCTTTTAGAATACGGTGTTCAGTTCTGGTCTCCCTGCTGTAGGAAAGATGTTAAACTTAAAAGCATTTAGAAAAGACTGACGAGGATGTTGCCAGAATTGGAGGGTTTGACCTATAAAGAGAGGCTGAACAGGCTGGTGCTATTTTCCTTGGAACATTGAAGGCTGAAGGGGTGACCTTACAGAATTTCACAAAATCATGAGGTATGGATAGTGTGCGAAGTCAAGCTCTTTCCCCAGGATAGGAGAGTCCAAACTAGAGGGCATAGGTTTAAGGTGAGAGAGGAAAACATTAAAAGGGATCTAAGGGGCAACTTTTTCATGCAGAGGGTGGTGCATGTCTGGAATGAACTGCTGGAGAAAGTGGTGGATGGTGGTACAATTACATTTTAAAAAGCATCTGGGTGGGTACAATGAATAGGTAGAGTTTACAGGGATATGGGCCAAACGCTTTCAAATGGACTAATTAATTTAGGATATCTGGCCAGCATGGATGAATTGAACCAAATGGTCTGTTTCCATGCTGTGCATCTTGATGACTACAGTGTCAATGCTGCTGCTGCACTTCAAGAAGAGCTGCAGACAGTCTTCAAAGGATTTTCTTGGCCTTCACTAGAATATTGGCCATTTGAGAACTGAGGGTAAAAAAGAAGCACCTGGCGAGAGGCAATTGCAAGCCCTTTGGACACATTGACCTGTCTTTCAAAGTTGATTTTGCAGTTTTGCCTGAATGTTTGTGAAGGTGGCTTCAAGAAAGACAATGATCCTTTCATTGAATCTGAGGAATATGACAAAGGCAGCCACAGTGCACAATACAGATCTTACTGCAGTACTGGATTGTGGTGATGTAAACTGCTGTGTAAACTTGGAATTTTGTTGACTTAAAAATCTTTTTGTACAACATTTTCTGTTGCTTCCACACTTTGTAGAAGGCTGGGCTGGCGCTGCTCCTACTGTTGAGCTCCTCATCAATAGTGGCTTTTTGATACAGATGACTGTTAAGGAATGGGAAGGGTCAACATATTTTAGAGTCTCTCTTTTAGCATATACATGAACTGGAATATTTCACTGACAGTGAATTGATGAGTTTGATCTTGGCAGCTTTCAAGGACAAGTCAACTTTTTTTGCGTGCATATTTGAAAACTGAATGTTGTTTGTTGTCGCCACTCATGTAAATTACAATGTAGCATTCTGGAAACTGTAAATTGTGCATGTCTGTAGTGATCAGTTTAGTTTCACTAGTGATGAAATTGAAATGAAAGAATTGCCCATCTTGGCAGTGATTTAGTGCTGACAGTTGAGACCAGTTGATGTTTGAGGTGATTAATGACTTTTGGGTGGATTCGAACTAGTGTTCGGGCTATCATGCATTTCTGAAGAAGGGTCCAGACCCAAAGCATCAACTTGCCTGCTCCTCTGATGCTGCCTGACCCACTGCTCCTGCCTGTGCTCACTGTGTTATCTCTTACTTGACACCAGTTCATATTTTGATGGTGTTAGTCCAGGTCTCCCAATCCATAGTTTCAGTCATGTGAAGCAGTTACAGGGTTGTGATGTCTTTGGTTTTTTTTTGGACATTGGCTCTTTGGATCATTAGTTTAAAGATTTCAAACATATAATGATTCTGAGGAAGGGTCACTCAACCAGAAATGTTAATGCTGATTTCCCTCAGCAGGTACTGCCAGACCTGCTGAGCTTTTCCAGCAGTTTCTGATTTACAGCATCGGAAGTTTTTATTTGGCTTTTAATCCATGGAGTCACAAGATTTAATGAGCCAAATTCTTTGGTCAGGTTGATTTAATGCAATGAAGAGTGTTCAGCATTTTCTTGGATTTATGTGGAACCAAATACTATGCCAGAAGATCCTTTCAAGTTTATCTCTGGAAAAATTTTCACAACTGATTAATCTCCCTTCTTGATGGCTGTCTCAATAGTTGGAAGCTCTTCTTGTCTGTCATATCTGTGTAAAAGCCCTGATTTGAGCAAAAGATTTGAAGACTTCAGCAGGAAATCAGTGGGAGTTAAGGCTTTGTTTTTTCTCATCTGTTTGTTTATTGAACTTTTCTACAGTGCTGATTCATTGTCAGATTCTAGTACAAAGTTCTGGAAGATAGATTGGAAGGTATCAGTTGCCAATTTCGATTCATGAGTGAAGAGGTTTTGAAAATGCTCTGTGCAATGTTGACGAGTATCACTGTCATCCCTAACAGACACCATCCTGAGAGTAAAAGGGTTTTTATTTTTCAGAAGCAATTTCTATAGATGGTCCTGGTGACTTCATAAAAGCTTTTTTGATCAGAGTATTGTTGAATCTCTTGGGCTTTCTCTTCTGAACTTGTCATTGGGTGTCAGCCTTGAGCAAATGGAATACTGCAGCTTTGAATGTTCGAACTTGATTCGGTCTACAAGGCATGAAGGCTGCTGCTTTCTGTCTTAGAAGTTGTATGTTTTAGGATTGCTTCCGTCAAAGCAGTTCTGATGATAGAAATGCTCATACCTAATAGTCGGGTACGGTAGTGTCATGTAGCTGAATTTATTTGACCTCAGTGGCTTAGATTGGGATGTGTGAAGATTTTCCAAATTGGTCATAGGTTGCATTTTGTATTCCTCATGTCAGTTGGATGTTTCAGATTTGGAACAGAATCTTTTTCTTGGGCTTTTGAGCGTTGATATCTTGGTGCTAGATGTTCTTTTAGCTACTTAGACCTGTTGATATACACGTCACTGAGATCTTTGACCTGAACGAAGGTGTAATCAGGGAAGTGCCAATGCTTTGATTCAGGAGGCCTCCAAGTGGTTTAGCAGAAGGGTATGTTTGATATAATGAGGCCAAATGGAGCATACATCCTTAGCAAGAGGACATAATTTGCATTTGGCTCTTCTCACTGTTTCTTCCAGTGGATATCTTTGTCTGGCATCTTAGCCCCCAGCCTTACTGCCTTGTGAGCCTACCAGGAGGATTTGATGACATTGTTGAAAGGATCATTGGAAAGAGCAAGGCTCTTCCACTACATTAAGGTGATGACCAATAAAGGGAATCCAGGCTAGGGTGGGGCATGTGAAAAAGATGTGGGAAAGGAAAGGGAGTTTTGAGGGTAATTCGGGGATTAAGGATTTGTTCCTCCTCTTGATCTGTCCTTTTATTATGCTTTTATCTCTGTCCTTTAACTTGACCACAGCTTTTGAATTCTGTACCTTCTTTTGTACTTCCTTGTTTTATTTTATTGTCTTTGCTTAGCATATGGTTTAAAATGTCCTGCACAGCAAGCTCATTGATCTCAATCAATACAGCGTGGAAAAAGGCCTTCTGGCCCATTTTGTAGTGCTGGACATCAAGCATCTATCTTATCTTTACTGATCCCTTTTTCCAGCACTTGGCCTATAACTTCATTTGCAGTCGTTCTTTTGAGTGTTTGACCTTTGCAGCAACCTCCTTTCTGTTCAGCTGAAGTCTGCACATCTCTATGATTTCAGTCGTGTCCCAAAAATGATGTTGGTGCCCCAGATGTTTAAATCCTACATCATTTGTCTTGTCAACATGCTCCATTTTCTTTCCATTCTTAAACTAATTTATAACAAAGAAACCTGAGGTCACTTCTCCCTGTCAATCACCTGATTCCTGGAAGTCCTTTTGCAGAGTGTGAATTACATTCCTTGGTATTCATTGGTTCTGTTGTAAACTCTAACTTATTTCAGCTTTTCTTTTCCTAAAGTCATTTGTAGCCACTCCATTGTATCCCAGACTGGTATTCGGGATTCTCTCAAGATCATCTGTCAGTGTCCTATTTATAGAATCCCTTATTTTTACTATGTTCTTGCATATTTTTCCCCCTTCATTTGTAGGCACCACTTGCACAGTGTCACGGTGATTTTTTTTTAGTTGTCTTTTGAGGGGTCTCCAAGTTCACTGCAGGTGTCTGTCAGTTTAACACATTTAGGAGTTCTCACCACCTCTGATCTCCTCTTTCTACCACTGAGAAGAAATACAAATTGTAAAGGAAGTCTCGCAAGGACTAATGGTTAAATGGCAGCCCATTAAATATTCCATTCATAACCGTGCCATTTATTTTGTTTGGATTTTCTTTGGCAATTTATTTAGGGGTTCATAATTTTCGTTTGAATGGGATGAGTAGGAATGCAACAAACTTTTGATTAGTGGCACCTGTGGGACCAGGAGAGTGTCAGTTGATCAATTCTGTTTAATCAAGAGGTCTGCGTAATCAATGGAAAAACACACCCTCTGAGTAATAGAAATTTAATTCTGGGAATACCGTATCTCTTTTATATACTTTATTTACAGCACAAATCACTTGAGTGATAATGCAACTTTGCCTTGAATAAAGCTTGCCGGCAGAGAGCCTTCTCACTTGCCCCCTCACCTGGGTACTCAGTGACATAGCTGAGATGATGATGATAATACAGTCAACCTCCACTATTTCGGGTATTAAATTACCTCCGGTATTAAATTTTTTGTTGATTTCTCAAGAGTGGTCGTTCATAAAGGTGCCTAGTAAAGCAAAGTTTGCTATATCTTATTAGCCTGTTTAGAGGTGAGAAGTAACTACGATATTTTATGAATAAAAATAAGCAAATATGTTAGGCTCAAAGAAATCTGCATCTTAGAAAGTTCTACCACATAATACTACTCTGTAGATTTCAGAAATTACCCCAAAGAATTGCCTTGGCATTCACTTTCTTAGCAGTAAAATGTAATGAGCGATAGCTTGTGAGAGGGAATGAAATAAGTGCAAGAATTTCAGTCACAGGTGAATTCAAGTGTAGTTTTAAAACAAAATTTCAAATTAATGTTTGATTTTCTATGTTTGTTATTGATGCAGCTGATACTATTAAACTTATTTTTATTGCCTTTTCACCATTACTCATGGTTACACTTGAACCACTGAAGTCTTTACAATAATATTAAGTCATGAATGCCAAAGTTAGTAGGGTCAGATGGGACAGAATCTGTGTGGTAGAATTGAGGAACCGCAAAGGTTAAAAAGCCATAGCTGGGGTTGTGTACAGGCCTTAACAGTAGCCAGGAGCTGGGACGCAAGATACACCAGGAACTAGAAAAGGAGTGTAAGTAAGGCCAAGTCACAGTGATCATGAAGGATTTCAACATGCAGGTGGACTGTGAAAATCATGTTGGTAGTGGATTGCAAGAAAAGGAGTTTGTGGAATGTCTACAAGATGGCTTTTTGGAGTAGCTGGTGGTGGAGCCCACAAGGCCACAGGCAATACTGGATTTAGTGTTGTGCAATGATGCAGACTTGATAAGGGAGGTTAAGATAAAGGAACCCTGAGGAGGCAGTGATCATAATATGATTGAATTTATTCTGCAATTTGAGAGGGAAAAGATAAAATCAGAGGTAATGGTTTATAGCTGAATAAAGGCAACTAGAGGTATGAAGGAGGAGTTGGGCAGAATTGGGCAGAAGAGGAGCCTAGCAGGAAAGACAGTGGAACAGCAATGGCAGGAGTTTCTGGGAGTAATTCTGGAGCTGTGGAAAAAATTCATCCCCAGGAAAAAGAAACATAGCACACGGAGGATGAGGCCACCATGGTTGACAAAGGAAGACAGGGATAGCATAAAAGCAAAAGAGAAAGCACATAATGTAGCGAAGGGCAGTCGGAAACCAGAGGATTGGGAAGTGTACAAAGACCACCAGAAGGCAACAAAAAAAAAGAGGGAGAAGATTAAGTGTGAGGGTAAGTTAGCCAGTAATATAAATGAAGACACAGTTTTTTTTTGTGATATATAAAGGGCAAAAGTGGACATCGGACCACTGGAAAATGACTGTGGAGAGATAGTTGTGAGGAACAGGAAATGGCCAAGGAATTGAATAATTACTTTACTCACATCTTCCACTGTGAAGACTGATGTGTGCTCCTAAAAATCCAAGAGTCAGGGGGCAGAGTTGAGTATAGTGGCCATCACCAAGGAGAAGGTGCCAGTAAAACAGATTGGCCTGAAGGTGGGCAAATCACCTGGACTAGAAGAACTACACCCCAGAGTTCTAAAGGAGATAGCTGAAGAGATTAGTAGAAGCGTTAGTGGTGATCTTCCAGGAATATGAGAGTCAGGGAAGGTCCCAGAGGACTGGAGAATTGCTAATGTGACACCCCTGTTTAAAAAGGGAGTAAGGCAAAAGATGGAAAATTACAGGCCAATTAGCCTAACCTCAGCCATGGGTAAGATAAGGGCCCATGGTGTTAAATGCAAGGTGCTAGCATGGATAGAAGATTGGCTGTCTGGCAGAAAGCACAGAGCAGAGATAAAGGGGTCTTTCTCAGGATGGCAGCCAGTGACAAGTGGTGTTCCACGAAGGTCAGTGTTGGGCTCCACAACTTGTCACTTTGTACATTAATGATCTAGTTGATGGAACTGTGGGCATTCTGGCTAAGTTTGCAGATGCTAAAAAGATAGGTGGAGGGACAGGTAGTATTGAGGAAGAAGGGAGGCTGCAGAAGGATTTGGACAGGTGAGTAGAGTGGGCAAAGAAGTGGCAGATGGAGGACAACATGGGAAAGTGTGAGCTCATGCACTCTGGTAAGAAGAATAAAAGCATGGACTATTTTCTAAATGGGAAGAAAATTCATAAGTCTGAAGTGAAAAGAGACTTGGGAGTTCTGGTCCAGGATTCCCTCAAGGTAAACGTGCAGGTTGTGTCAGTAGTCAGGAAGGCATTTATTTTGAGAGGACTTTAATATAAAAGCAGGGATGTACTTATGAGGCTTTATAAGGCTCTGGTCAGGCTACATTTGGAGTATTATGTGCAGTTTTGGGCCCCATATCTCAGGAAGGATGTACTGGCCCTGGAGTGAGTTCAGAGGAGGTTAATGAGAATGGTCCCAGGAATGGAAAGCTTAACGTATGAGGACTCTGGGACTATACTCATTGGAGTTTAGAAGGATGGCGGGAGGGGGGGCATCTAATTGAAACTTTCAGAATACTGAATGGCCTGGACAGAGTGGATGTTGGGAAGATGCTTCTATTTGTAGAGGAGACTAAGACCCGAGGGCACTGCTTTTGAGTAAAGGGAAGATCTTTTCAGAATGGAGATAAGAAGAAACATTTTCAACTGGAGAGTGGTGAATCTATGGAATTCACTGCTATAGAAGGCTGTAGAGGCCAGGTCATTGAGTACTTTTAAGATGGAGATAGGTTCTCAATTACCAAGGAGATCAAGGGCTATGGGGAGAAAGCAGTAGAATGGGGTTGAGGAACTTCTCGGCCATGATTGAATGGTGGAGCACTCTCAATGGGCCAAATGGCCTTATTTCTGCTTCTCTGTCTTATGGTCTTGTAGTTCTCACCCACCAACAATGCCAAAGGCACTAATCAGGATGGTGTATAACTTGGAGGAAAATTTAGAGGTGGCAAAACTTGCTGCTTTTGTTTACCTGCTGGTAAAAGTCATGGAATTGAGAGATGCTCTTGTGATTGTACTTGTTCAATTCTAAGTTAGTTTTTCTGATTGCTGCATACACTCAGCAGCTAACCTTACCTAGCATACAACGCCACACAGAGATCCGTTGTGTGAGGCTCAACATTGTTTTCGATCCAGTTTCTAAGGTCAAAAATCATATGACACGAGGTTACAGTCCAACAGGTTAATGTGAAAACAAACATTTGGAGCTTTGCCTCACCTTCAGGTTTAAGGTAGAAGGAGTGAAGCTGTGAATGCTTGTTTTTAAGTAAACCTGTTGGACTGTAACCTGGTGCCATGTGATTTCTGCCCTTGTCAACCCCTGTCCAACACTGGCACCTCCACATAACAATGTCTACGAGGCATTGATTAGAGCAAAAACAGCCAACTGTGGACAGGATCCTGTCATTTGATGTTTAAAGTACAATGTGTAACATGTTAAGAGATAACAAGGTGTACAGCTGGATGAACACAGTAGGCCAAGGACCATCAGAGGAGCAGGAGAGCAGACATTTCAGGCCTAGACCCTAACATGGTAAGTTAGGTTTCATAAAATAAACCAAAGCTGGATTGTATTTGTGTCATCATGTCCTTACTTTTGTTTTTCTTTCCCCAGTCACTGGTGCTGATTTCTCGACTTCCTTTTGTGAACCTCTTCCATTCTCTACTGCAACTAATTGCACCTGAATACTTTGAGAAGCTGGAGCCTTGTCTAGAGGCAGGTTAGAGCATTTCCAGGAATGTTACAATTATAAGAAACAGCAAACGCAGAATATCCTACATAAAATTTGTCCTCCTAGGGGTATATAGAACAGTACAGCAGAGAACAGGCCCTTCAGCCCACAATGTTGTGCCGACCATTGATCCTCATGTATACACCCTCAAATTTCAGTGATCATACGCATGTCCAGCAGTCTCTCAAATGTCCCCAATGACCTTGCTTCCACAACTGCTGCTGGCAACGCATTCCATGCTCTCACAACTCTGTGTAAAGAACCCGCCTCTGACATCCCCTCTATACTTTCCTCCAACCAGCTTAAAACTATGACCCCTCGTGTTAGCCGTTTCTGCCCTGGGGAATAGTCCCTGGCTATCAACTCTCTCTATGCCTCTCATTATCTTGTACACCTCAATTAGGTCCCCTCTCCTCCTCCTTTTCTCCAATGAAAAAAGTCCGAGCTCAGTCAACCTCTCTTCATAAGATAAGCCCTTCAGTCCAGGCAGCATCCTGGTAAACCTCCTCTGAACCCTCTCCAAAGCATCCACATCTTTCCTTTAATAGGGCGACCAGAACTGGATGCAGTATTCCAAGTGCGGCCTAACCAAAGTTTTATAGAGCTGCAACAAGATCTCACGACTCTTAAACTCAATCCCCCTGTTAATGAAAGCCAAAACACCATATGCTTTCTTAACAACCCTGTCCACTTGGGTGGCCATTTTAAGGGATCTATGTATCTGCACACCAAGATCCCTCTGTTCCTCCACACTGCCAAGAATCCTATCCTTAATCCTGTACTCGGCTTTCAAATTCGACCTTCCAAAATGCATCACCTCGCATTTATCCAGGTTGAACTCCATCTGCCACCTCTCAGCCCATCTCTGCATCCTGTCAATGTCTCGCTGCAGCCTACAACAGCCCTCTATACTGTCAACGACACCCCCGACCTTTGTGTCGTCTGCAAACTTGCTGACCCATCCTTCAATCCCCTCATCCAAGTCAATAATAAAAATTACAAACAGTAGAGGCCCAAGGACAGAGCCCTGTGGAACACCACTCACCACTGACTTCCAGGCAGAATATTTTCCTTCTACTACCACTTGCTGTCTTCTGTTGGCCAGCCAATTCTGTATCCAGACAGCTAAGTTCCCCTGTATCCCATTCCTCCTGACCTTCTGAATGAGCCTACCATGGGGAACCTTATCAAATGCCTTGCTGAAGTCCATATACACCACATCCACAGCTCGACCCTCATCAACTTTTCTAGTCACATCCTCAAAGAACTCCAAGGTTTGTGAGGCATGACCTGCCCCTCACAAAGCCGTGTTGACTGCATTTAATCAAGCCATGCTGTTCCAGATGGTCATAAATCCTATCCGTCAGAATTCTTTCTAACACCTTGCAGACGACAGCCGTGAGACTTACTGGTCTGTAATTGAGGGGATTTCCCTATTTCCTCTCTTGAAGAGAGGAATGACATTTGCCTCTCTCCAGTCCTCAGGTACGACTCCAGTGGAGAGCGAGGATGCAAAGATCTTCGCAAGTGGCGAAGCAATTGCATTTCTCGTTTCCCAAAGCAGCCGAGGACAAATCTGGTCCAGGCCTGGCGACTTGTCAATCATAATGTTTGACAAAATGTTCAGCACATCAGCTTCCTCTATCTCTATCCATTCCAGCATGCACACCTGCTCTTCAAAGGTTTCATTCACTACAAAGTTTGTTTCTTTCGTAAAGACAGAAGCAAAAAACTAATTTAGGGCTTCGCTTACCACCTCGGACTCCACACACAAGTTCCCTATACTATCCCTGATTGGCCCTACTCTTTCTTTGACCATTCTCTTATTCCTCACGTAAGTGTAAAATGCCTTTGTGTTGTCCCTGATGCGTTCTGCCAAGCATTTCTCGTGCCCCCTCCTGGCTCTCCTCAGACGATTTTTGAGCTCCTTCCTCACCTGCCTGTAATCCTCTAGAGCTGAGCTCGGCCTTAGCTTCCTCCACCTTTATGTAAGCTACCTTCCTTTTGACGAGAAGCTCCACTGCTCTTGTCATCCAAGGTTCCTTTATCTTACCCCTTCTTGCCTGTCTCAGAGGGACATATTTATTCATCACTCGCAACAACTGTTTCTTAAACAGTCCCCACATGTCTATAGTGCCTTTACCATGGAACAATTGCTCCCAGTCCATGCTTCCTAACTCCTGTCTAATCGCATCATAGTTTCCTCTTCCCCAATTAAATATCCTCCCATTTTGCCTAATCGTCTCCTTCTCCATAGCTATGTAGAATGTGCGGCAGTTATGGTCACTATCACCAAAATGCTCTCCCACTACAAGATCTGATACCTGCCCCGGTTCGTTTCCGAGCACCAAGTCTAGAATGGCCTCTCCCCTCGTCGGCCTGTCAACCTACTGAGTTAGGAAACCCTCCTGAACACACCTTACAAAAACAGGTCCATTCAAATCTGCTTGAAGGAGGTTTCAATCAATATTGGGAAAGTTAAAGTCACCCATTACAACAACCCTATTACGTCCACACTTTTTTCCAAAATCTGCCGACTATGCTCAGACTTAGAAGGTTTGCCCTTATCTGTAGATGGTGAGCCCCTGCTCTGGACTCTCCTGCCATCGGGTATATCCTCCCTGCATCTACCTATCTAGTCCTCTTAGGATTTTACAGGTTACTTTGAGATCCCCCTTGTTTGTGAGAACTCCATGAATATCGTGCTAACCAATTCAACCACTCCTTTGTATGTCAGTTTGCAATCACGTGAATAGCTCTGGTGACTTTCAGCCGTACTCCCACTATAGCAAGACCATCCTTCCTCAGACAAGGAGGTGAAAACTACACATTATTCCAAGTGTGGTCTCACTTCAGGCCCTGTGTAACTGCATCAAAACAAACGTAACCCAGTTCTCGGATCCTTTCACTACGAAGCCCAACATATCATTTGTGTATTTCACTGCCTACTGCACCTGCATGCATACCTTCATCAGGTATGTGATGATACCCAGGTCTCGCTGCACATTCGTCCCCTCTTTTTTTCCCCCCTGCCAACCCACCACGGTCCAATCTATAGCTGTTCTGATAGTCTGCCTTCCAATTTTTGCCTCATAGGAGCAGGAGCAGGCCATTTGGCTCTTTGAGCCTACTCTGCCATTCTTTATGATGATGGCTGATAATCTGCCTTCCTATTTTTGCTACCAAAGTAGATAACCTGGCATTTATTCAAATTTTATTGCATCGACCGTGCATTTGCCCACTTAGTCAACTTGGCCAAATCACACTGAAGCATTGCAGTATTCTCCTGACAGTTCACCCTCTCACCCAGCTTTTGTCATCTACAAATTTTGACATTGCATTTCGCTCCCACATCTAAGTTATGAAAAGACAATTAGAGTAGTTGGGTACATGGCAGTGATCCCTGTGGTACCCGGCTCATTTCTTAGCTTCCATTTGGAAAAAGATCTATTTATTCCTACTATTTGTTTCCTGTCTGCCACCCAGTCTTTGATCCATCTGAATATAGTACCTGCAATCCCAAGCGCTCTAGATTTACATGCCAAACTCTTATGTGACACTTTGTCAAAAGCTTTCTGTAAGTTTATACAAACCACATCCGCTGGCTCCCCGATCAACTCTACCAGTTACATCCTCTAAGAATTCCATAGATTCACCACTCTCTGGCTGAAGATGATTCTCCTTATCTTCGTTCTTAAAAAGTCTTTCCTTTACTCAAAGGCTCAGGTCCTAGTTTCTCCTACCAGTGGAAACATCTTCCCAACATCCACTCTGTCCAGGCCATTCAGTATTCTGAAAGTTTCAATTAGATCCCCCCCCCCCCCCCCCCCCCCCACCTCCTTCTAAACTCCAATGCATATAGTCCCAGAGTCCTCATACGTTAAGCTTTCCATTCCTGGGACCATTCTCATTAACCTCCTCTGAACTCACTCCAGGGCCAGTACATTCTTCCTGAGATATGGGGCCCAAAACTGCACACAATACTCCAAATGTAGCCTGACCAGAGCCTTATAAAGCCTCATAAGTACATCCCTGCTTTTATATTAAAGTCCTCTCAAAATAAATGCCTTCCTGACTACTGACACAACCTGCACGTTTACCTTGAGGGAATCCTGGACCAGAACTCCCAAGTCTCTTTTCACTTCAGACTTATGAATTTTCTTCCCATTTAGAAAATAGTCCATGCTTTTATTCTTCTTACCAGAGTGCATGAGCTCACACTTTCCCATGTTGTCCTCCATCTGCCACTTCTTTGCCCACTCTCCTCACCTGTCCAAATCCTTCTGCAGCCTCCCCTCCTCCTCAATACTACCTGTCCCTCCACCTATCTTTTTAGCATCTGCAAACTTAGCCAGAATGCCCACAGTTCCATCAACTAGATCATTAATGTACAAAGTGACAAGTTGTGGAGCCCAACACTGACCTTCGTGGAACACCACTTGTCACTGGCTGCCATCCTGAAAAAGACCCTTTTACCCCTATCTCTGCTTTCTGCCAGATAGCCAGTCTTCTATCCATGCTAGCACCTTGCCTCTAACACCATGGGCCCTTATCTTACTCGGCAGTCTCGTGGAGTCATAGCTGAATGGTTAAGGCAATCCATTAGGGTTTCCTCCGCACAGGTTTGAATCCTGCTGACTACGTTTCCTTAACACGTGCTTTTTGAGTGGGTGAGTTAGCTCAGTTGGCTGGGCAGCTGGTGAGTCATGCCAATAGGGTGTTCAGTTCCTGGTCTGGCTGCTATTATTGCAAAGGATCTCTAGGATCATTTCCTTGAGTACACTGGAATGTAGATTATCAGGCCGTGGAGATTTATCAGCCTTCAATCCCGTCAATTTCCCCTTTTTCTTTACTAATACCTGTTCCTCCCTCTCATTAAACACTCTTTGACAGCATTTTGAGTCACACAGTGCAGAAATAGAGACTCCCTTGGTCCAACTCCTTCTTGAGACCAGGTTTCCCAAATTAACCTAGTCCCGTTTGCCTGCCAAAGAAAGACCAAAAGGACTTTGGATGCTGCCACTGGGCCGGAAACATTAACTCTGATTTCTCCTCTTGCAGATGCTGCCAGACCTGCTGAGTTTTTCCAGCAACTTCTGTTTTTGTTTCCTATTTTTCCTGCATTTGGATCATATCTATCTGAACCTGTCCAAATGTCTTTCAAATATAAACTACACCTGCTACCACTTTATCCGGCCATTCATTCCATACATGTACTGCCCGCTGTGTCAAAACATTGCCTCACAGGTCCCTTTTCAAGCTCTCCCCTCTCACTTTAAGCCTATTTCCTCTAGTTTTAAATTCCCCTACCCTAGGAAAAAGACCTTTTGTTATTCATCATCTTATCTATGTCCCTCATGATTTTTTTTTCTGGTAAGTTATTTGTATCCTCTGTTGTGAACACAAAACTAATGTATTTTTAGATGCTCAAACATTTCTTTGTTCCTCATTATAAATTCTCCTCTTTCTGACTGTAAGGGGCCTACAGTCTGCTTTCACTAATCTTTTTCTCTTCATATACCGATAGAAGCATTTACAGTTAGTTTGTATTTTTCCTGGGAGCTTACTTGCTCAATCTATTTTCTCTCTTAGTCAAAACCTTTGTCCTCCTTTTTGTTGAATTCTAAACTGCTCCCAATTTGTATGCAAGCTCTCTGGATATAACCCTATGTCTAATTTCTGTTTAATCCACGGTTTGGCCAACTTCTCTAATTTACTTTTGCACCATACAGGAATGAACGATCATTGCAGTTCACCCATGCACTCTTTGAATGTTTGACGTTGCCTTTGTATCATTATCCCTTTAAATAGCATTCCCTAATATTTCTATGATTGTAGTTTCTTCTCTTTGGATTCAGGATTTCACTCTTGGAATCAACCATGTCACTGTCTATCTCAATGAAGAATTTGATCATTTAATCGTTGCTCATCCCCAAGGGGCCTTTATCATTAAAGTGGGAACAATTCTGGAAAAAGTTTAATTGAGAAAAAGATATAGTTGAAGAAAGCATTTGGACAAAATGTTGAATTCTGAATATAGTAAACTTTCTTGTTTTTTGTTTGCAGTTTGTAATGAGGTAGACCAATGGCCATCTCCACTCCCTGGAAAAACGCTCAGCCTGCCTATCATGGGAGTGGTTATTCAGGTATGCATGGATAGAACTGTGGAACATGGGAATGTTTGCATAGTAACCCAAGTAGAAATGCCTTTAGGAATTTAACTAGTCTAAAATACAGCATTTCTAACTGCCTTTGTTTCTCTCCTTTGACATTTTTTTAAACTTGGGTTTGAAGTCTTGCCCTCTGCAGTCTCTTAGATATTACAGACTAGCCATTAACTTGATGAAATTTAAGTTTGTGATTCTGTGATTCCATAATGCATGGCATGTCAGAGATTTAAAGTTCTTGTGATTTGTGGAAGCTGCCATATTGTGGATGTGTCATATTCCAGCATGGTATTGAAGATTTCTGTTCTCCTCTTCAGTTTTACTCTAACATACTCAAACAGTATATTCAAATATAGTGTACTGGATACAAAAGGTTAAATGTTGGTTTGAAAAACAATACTTTCTCAGTCAGAATTTCATTCCTGCTCATTGACTACTCAACTCCAGTGACAGTGATTACTTGTTCCCCCATGTATGTGCTCAGTTAAGTGCTCACCTAATCATCTCTTAATTAACATAATCATCAACTTTACCCTAGTTGTATTTGGCTGACAGCACTAGATAACCTAGCATTACCCTTGTGTATTCCTTGGTTTAGTATGTAATGTAGACTTTTGTTTCAGGCAGAAGATACACTGGAAGTTAAATAAATGGTGAATCTGTTATGTGACTGTGTGAATGTTTGACAATTGATCATTTTTCTGTGTGCTTATTTTCCCATCATCTAAGTACCATTTGGAAATAAAAAAAAACAATAAGATGAAGTATTGTAATGAATTAATTTGAGAGGTTTTGAGAAATTTTAGAGGTCAGTGAACTTTGACCAAAGCAATATTGAACAGGTGAAATTTTCTTCATGGATGCCAACTGATGAACTTGTTTGAAAGTTTCCAGCTATAAATTTAACAGAATTTAGTTGATCTTTGGTTGTACCTATATTCTGAATTCTGGAATTTTATTGTGTGTGTGTGTGTGTGTGTGTGTGTGTGTGTGTGTGTATATAATTGTTTCCTTTTTTCTGCCTTAAGTCTAGCATTATTTTCCGTTCACCTGTAGGTGCGGATTCCATCTAAAAAGGATAAACTTGGAATGAGCCCTCTCAAACAATCTAACCAGGAGGTATGACAAAAGTGCACATTGTCATGAAGCCCACTGCTAGTTAATCTCAATGGTGGTGGGAGCTGTTTGTCCTAAGGTAAATCCTATTAAAATTGTTTAGCATGCAGTGGAAGTAGAAACTCAAGTTTAGCAAGCTGAGGAGCAGGAAAGGTGATGTTTCAGGTCTGGACCATTCTGAAATTGGCCCTTTTTGAAGGGTCCCGACCCAAAACGTCAGCTTTCCTGCCGCTAAGATGCTGCTTGGCCTGCCGTGTTCATCCAGCTCCACACCTTTGTTACCTCAGATTCTCCAGCATCGGCAGTTCCTACTATCTCAAGTTTAACAAGTATGTGCAAAATGACTATGATCCTAAATTGATAAATAGAATAGCAACTAGCCTGTGACACTCAAATTTTATTTGAAGAAAATTTCATGTTGAACCACAGGGTGCTTTGGAACAAGTGACCAAAGTTTTTTATTGAAGGACTAGTTTTTAAGGGATATCTTAAAGGAGGAAAGAAAGGTTGAGAGACATGGACGTTTAGTGTTGGAATTCTAGAATTTAGGACCTAAACATCTGAAGTGGTGGCTGCCAATATTGGAATCAAGGTAACTGGGATTGTGTAACAGGCCACAGTTAGAGGATTATTGGACTTTTGTTTTTAATAATTCATGGGATGTGGGCGTCACTGGCTAGGCCAGCATTTATTGTCCCTCCCTGATTAGCCAGAGGGCAATTAAGAGTCTGCCATACTGATGTGGGTCTGGAGTCACATGACTGCAGGAAGTTCATGTTGGAATCTGGTTCGGCTGTGAAGTTGTTTGGAATAAAACCAATTTTAAAACCCAGGCGTTGTCAGAGAATAAACCAGTCCATTGAGCACGAGTTTGAGTGAATGGCATTTGGTGCAAGTTAGAGCATGGGTTGCAGCATTTTGGATCAGTTCAAGTTTCTGATATGGAAGGTTACTCAATATAATATTGAGTTAGTTAAATCTGGAGATATCAAATACTTTGAGGATTTCAGCAGCAGATAAGCTGAGGTAGGAGTGCAATGTTGTATATATGGAAAGAGAAAATCTTAATGATTGAAGGAATTTTAGATTATCTTTAAATCTAATAGCACTATGACGTTCTTTTGAAAAGTGTGAAATTCTTGATCTAGAAACAGCTACAGACAAAGCAGGATACAACAATGGTTGCTTTTATTAAAAAAGCTAACTATATGCTTTAGTTTTGTTTCTTGAACCGTTTTAAGTGAACATTGCATGCAAACTGCTATTTTAAAATAATACTTTATATGGACTTTGAGATTGTGAACAGCCCATGGCGGTTATTACAGAGATGCATGGAGTCAATGGCTAAGAGTTTGTGGCAGGCACCAAAGGCGAAATTTGTGGAAATGTCTGTTGATCCAATTCTGGATACCATCACCATGAAAAATAATGACAGTGGAAACTTTGAGAGAGATGATGGTGGTGTGATAGATTTGAGTGTCATCAACGTGCTTTGGACCTGGTCTGTTTTGTGATGATGTTCCTGGGGTGCAGCAATTAACAAAGAATTATTGAAAATTAAGCTATTTTGTTCAATGGAATTTAAAACAAAAAATACTATAAATACTCTGGTCTGCAGGCGTTCATGGATAAAGGAACTGTAATGAAAGATTTCAAATCTGAAAACATTTATTCTGTTTCTCTCTCCTCAGATGTTGCCTAACCTGAGTATTTAGTGAATTTTCTGACTCCTTTCAGACTTTCAGCATCTGCAGCATCTTGCTTAAAGATTATTTCATCACTATAGAGGCAAAAAGGTAGTTTGAGAAGAATTGAAAACCTTTAAAAGTTACTAACAGGACTGATGAATGTAACTGTTAAATAGTTAGAGGAGAACAAATCAGCCTTTACCTTATTAAAATGGCAGAGCAAGCTTGAGGGGCCAAATGACTTACTTCTATTCATAGCTTATGTGAAGTCAGAAGTCACATGAAATCAGGTTATAGTCCAATATGTTTATCTGAAAACACCAAGCTTTTGGAGCATAGCCCCTCCGTTGGGTGAACTGAGAGAGAAGCACACTGGCACAGCATTTATAGGCAGAGAGATTTAGGAGCGGAGAGATCAAAAGATAATACAAGTAGTGTGAATGGAGTGTTTGAACAATAAGGTCTCTGCAGGTGATCAGAAATGTCAGATGGTGTGAATAATGTGTCAGCAGCTGAATAACAAGCAAAGGGATGACCTATAATCTGTTTAAATGAGTTAGAAAGGTAATTACAAAAAATTTAAAAACAAGGTGGTGCTGGAGATAAACCAAATGACTAAAATAACATGATAAGCACAAGGTTCACCTGTTGAGGGTCTAATTGCAGTAATAAGTAATCCAAAACCAGGCAAATTAATTGAAGTGATGGTGTCAAAAAAAGACTAAGGAAGATTTTATAGATACAGAAGTGTAGTGGGGTCACATGTAGCACAACATGAACCCAAGATCACTGCTGAGGCCATCTTCATGGATGTGAAACTTGGCTATCAGTTCCTGCTTGGCGATTCTGCATTGTTGTATATCTCAAAGGCTGCCTTGGAGGGTGCTTACCTGAAGATTGAATACCCTTGACCGCTGAAGTGCTCCCTGCCTGGGAGGGAACATTTCTGTCTGGCAACTGTGTGGTATGCATTCATCTGTTGTCATAATGTCTGCATGGTCTCACCAATATACTATGCCTTGGGGCATCCTTGCCTGCAGTGTATGAGATAGACAAGGTTGGTGAGTCACTGCTGTGTGCGTGGTGGATGGTGTTCCCACATGTAATGGTAGTATTCATGTGGAAAATCTAATATCTTGCAGAAGTTGCCATGGCAGGGTTGTGTGCAGTTGGGGTCGATTGTTGTTCTGAAGGCTAGGTACTTTGCTGTGAACGATAGTCTGTTTAAGGTTCGGTGGTTGTTTGAAGGTGAGAAGTGGAGGTGTAGGTGTAGAGACATGTTGAAAGCTGCAAAGAACGTGTTGTAGTCTCTTCACTCCGGGGAAGTACTGGACACTGAAGGGAACTCATATCCTAGGTTTGTCTTCTGAGGAGGTGATTGCAGTTTTTTTGCTGTGGCACATTGAAACTAGCAATCAATGAGTTGAGTACCGTATCCGCTCTTATGAGGGCGTCTTTCAAAATCTTCAGATAGTTGCCACATTCCTGCTCATCTGAGCAGATCCTGTGTATGTGCAAGGTTTATCCATAGGGGATGGCTTCTTTAGTATGTTTAGGGTGGAAGCTAGTGAAGTGCAGCATCGTGAGGTTATCTTGGGCCTTACGTCAATACAGTGCTCGACCGCAAGCTCACTCAGAATTGCTGAGCAGAAACTGATAGCCAAGTTCTGTACCCATGAAGATGACCTCAACTGTGATCTTAGGTTCATGTCGTGCGCATGTGACCCACAATATGTTCTATATCTGTAAAATCTTCCTTACTGTTCTGTTTGGCCACCGTCTCTTTCATAAATTGCTATCACAGCTCTACCTTATTTAGATTGTACAGTTTTGGATTGCTTATTACTTTGGTTAAACCATCTGCATTCAAATCTTATACCTATAATGTTATTCTAGTCATGTTATTTGTTTTCAATACCACCTTATTTTTAAGTTTTTGTAATTATCTTTTTTTTTGCCTTGTTTAATTGGATTATTTGTTATGCCTTTGATATTCAGCTTTACTTGCATCATCTGACACTTGTGATCACTTGCAGAGACTTACCATTAAACACGTCACTCTCACCTTTGGTATGATCTTCTGATCTCTCTGACCTTGATCTCTCTGCCTATAAATTCCATTCCCGTGTGCTTTTCTCCCACTTCACCTGACAGAGGGGCTATGCTCCAAAAGCTGGTGATTTCAAATAAGCGTGTTGGCCTATAACCTGGTGTCACAAGAAGTTTTACCAAAACAAACATAAGGAAATTTAGAAAATTGCCAGAGGAATATGGAGAAGGACAAAGACTCCGAACAAGTGCAACATAACTGTAAAGATCTGAATGATTTTTGTTTTTAAATGATGAGGTGCTTGGGATATGGGGAAATAATCTCAGTCATCAAGGGTGAGATGTGAGTGAGCAAGACATGGGGCAATAAGTCAGCCAAGTGCTGAAAGACCAAGTTTTCAGAGCGTGGAGGATAGGATGCTACATAGGACAAAGTTGGAATAGCCAAGTCGGCAAGAAGACTGCAGTCACCAAGAATGAGAAGGTGCTTAATGCAGTGACTGAAAGGTGATAACTGAAGAGAAATGTGTTGGAATGGAATTTGAGGGAGGACCAATGGTAACCATAATAACCGTAATTGTTAAAATTCTTGGCATTTTTATGATGGTATGATAGGGCATCATACTACTCCTGCTCCTTCTCCTCCTCTTGCCTGCAAAGCGTTCATCTCCATTTGTATGTTCTTATTGTCACAGACAATAAGAGAATGGGGTGAATTTAATTATGATTGATTTTGTCTTCTCACACCCACGACAGTGAGGTATTGCTCGACTTATAACTTTCCCTTTTTATTCCCATCCCTTTAATGGGGTAGCCTGAAGGTTGTTCCCCCAAC
This sequence comes from Stegostoma tigrinum, assembly GCF_030684315.1. Lineage (NCBI taxonomy): Eukaryota > Metazoa > Chordata > Chondrichthyes > Orectolobiformes > Stegostomatidae > Stegostoma > Stegostoma tigrinum. The sequence continues at coordinate 22,077,169 of NC_081378.1, read as the reverse complement.
CCTGGATTTTGGATTCCAATTTTTGGAGTAAGCCCCTGCAAAAACTGATGATGAAATCCAAGATGGGTTTATTAAGAAACATTCAAAATGCAGGTAAATTTCTTCTTCATCCACATACACTCATTCAGTAAATTTTAAGGAAGTCAGAACCGGGGAGGAGATAGGTTGCAAGTTTTGGTAAATGCAGAGGTATTAAAAATCAAATCATGTGAGTTAAACCTTCCTGGAAGTCACTGTTCAATAATTTCCTTGGTGGGCTGGACCCAGTTATTTTTTTTCCCCCCCCTCCTTGGAGGCAAAAGATTTTAGGCTTTTATTGCTCACCACCAACTTTAAGACAGATTGAGGTTCTGAGCCAGGCTGCCATTTCAGTCAGAGTCCTGCTCTCACTCTGAAAGTCAAACAACTGGCTTAGAATCCCAGAATTGTATATTTTAAATAATTCATCAAGTTCAGATTTCAGTTATGTGACAGATGTTTCAGGTGCTGAGGCCTCATTTAGGTGTGTTAATAAGCGACAGTGTAGTTTTATCTCTCCACTTCTATTCTGCAGTGACAAGGTAACAAAAAGCATTGGTATTCATTTTAGCATAATGAGTCTTGATGTTTGTCTTGTTTGCAGCTGGATGGAAGCAGATGGCTTGTCTCCAAGTCTTTTGTGACACATTTGCTGGGATGCCTATAAACTGCAAGAAGTTCAGAAGCTTTTGGAGATACAATTATATGATTAGCTTGGGCCATTTTGAGTGCAGTGTGGTTGGTATTTTTAAAGGAAATGAAAATTTAAGCATGAAAATGCAGAAGAGAAGATGGTTTTCTTTGGGATTTCACTTCATACCCTCTGGCCATGATATGCAAGCATTTGTCTTTCTTTTAAAAATATGCTGTATCTACACTTGATGTAGACTTGCACAAATTGGCACCACTCGATGTAATGTTTCTCAAGTGCACCTGAATTATGATGGTTATTTATATTTTACTTTATGATTATTGGACAGATAGGTGAACTCATTGTTTATTCAGTGTCCATTGTGCAAAAATAAAACAGCTGCGGATGCTGGAGATTAGAAGAATTGATCAAGCTGGCTGGACTTGAAGCATTAACACTTTTTTTTCCTCTTGACAGATGCTGCCAGACTTGTTGGGTTTGTCCAATTTCTGTTTTTGATTGTTCCATTGAATCAATGCATAATTGTTAGATGGGCCTGTAACATTATGAATGATGGATGTTTTACTCATATTGTATTGCAGATATTATGTATATCTCTAATTTGTTTGATCCTCTTCTATAAAAAATCAAAAATTTAAAAAACTTTGTTTCCTTTTCTACAGAATCTGTTGCCAGCTCCATTGGTCATTCCCACAGTACACGAGTTGGATCTTTTTGGGTGAGAGCAATTTCAATGTGGCAAATGGATTTTAATGAATGTAACATGAGCCCAGTGACTACTTGATCATGCTGCAATATTAACTTTCAGATATCTTTGAAATTTTTATGGTGAAAATATGTGGCTGACCTTTTGGAAAACACATTCGGAACAGCCATTATGAGCTATAGCGTAAATTTCACCTGCAGTTCTTTAAATTACACTTTAATAAGAGAAATTAATCAGTTTGTTTTACCATTTAAGGCAGAGGTAGATGTTATGTATAGTGAAAGATAAAATTGATGTGTTTTCAAAAGAGATTTGAAATATGAGGTGGATGAGTGGGATTGAGGGTATCATGTGTTTCTTGGACACCGTAGTCTTTATTTGACTTTTTATTTCCAAATATAATTTTGACTTTCTTTATTGATGAATTGTTCTTGTCAGATGTTTCCAATCAATTTTGATACATATCCAAATGCTTTGGGAGCTGACGTTGCTTGGAGAACCAGTGATTATCATGGCAGTGTCACCCAAAATATCTTCGGATCTTGTGCTGGCACTGACCAGGTGAGTAAGAAACCCCGTGCAGGAAATATTTCCAGGCTTTAAGATACCTTGATTTTTGAAAAAGTACAGCTTTTGTGACCAAAATTATTTGACAGACTATAACATTTTAGTAATTAATCACCTCAGACATCGCTTATTCAAGATTTGGGTATTTCCTACTTCAACCATCAGATGTGAGCTACTTGATTCTGCAGCCAATAAACTGCTATTTCACTGGGGCAATGCTTTCTCATATGTCATGCTATCTGCACCTGCCCCAAACTTCATTTACAATCCTATTCCGTCCCTTTTTTTTTCTGCTTTTGATGAAATGCTCCTGACTAATCCTTAACTCCCTTGAGCCTTATTAATTTAAATATCTTTCTCAACCTTCTTTTCAATGAAAAGATTGTTAGCCTGTGAGCTTATCCTAACCCGTTTTATCTCTGGACACTAGATCATGCATTCTGTTAAGACTGTGTTTGTTTGTACTTTATCCAGCTTAACTGCACTTTTTTTCTAACATGATGGTCCAAAAATACACTTGCTCCAGGTACAACCTGATCTACACTTTGTACAATGACAAGTTAAAGTTATTTACATAAAATGACAAATAGCATAGATCAATTTAACAGAGACTTATACAATTTCACGTTTTTCAGGGATGTGTTTATTATGACTGGCAGAACTTTTACCTGATTTGTTCTCGTCACTATTTTCCTGGTACTCCAATATCATCATCCTCCTTTTGTATCCCTACATGTCTGCATTAAACTCTATCAACAAAGTACCTTCCAAAACAATCCAACGCAATCTTGACTTTTCGTTCAAATTGAGTGTCATTTGTAAATGTAGAAATGAAACTATGGCCATCCTTTTTCAGCATTTCCAGTTTAAAAAAAAAATTGGGCAACCCATTTTAGTTCATAATCCAGGACCTGCCCTTTATAGGATTGTCTGTCTCTGATATTTAAAGTGAGAGGGGTGGGAGTGGGTGAGGTGGAAGAGTAATTATAATTTAAGGATGTCATCAATCTGAAATCATCTTTGAAAAATTGAAAGTTAAAAGAAATTTCTTTAGGCAGTTGCTTATTAGAGTCCAGAATATTTTGCCATGTGGATTAGATTAGACAGATGCCATTGCATACAATAAAGGAAAACTAAATAAATATTTTCAGGGATGAAAATATAGACATATGAAGACAGGGCAACAAAATTTGTTTTGGATTATGGTGATGAAAAGCTAGCACAGAGGTGGTAAACTGAAAGGGGACCCTCTGGGTTGCAGTGTTCTATGTCCAGTGCCGTTCGCTAAGAAATTTTGGAAGTAAGAATAAAGAAAAATAGATTAAGTGACATAAAGGATTGAAGAATTTTGGCATGTCTGTAGGCAGTTTTGTTAGAATGTGCAGAGCCAGGACATGGAAAAGATGTTGAATGATTTATTGTCAATTACATTTTACACTAGATAGTACTTTAAAATACAGAGAAAAACTTCAACTGTTGCCACAACCTGGTGCCATTTTGACCGTTTTAAACGCAGTGACATAAATGAAGAATTGACTGATGGGCAGGAAACAGCCAATGGGAATAAGGGCTTTTTTTCACATTGGTGACCTGTTTCCAGTGGAGTTCCACAGGGATCTGTGCTGAGACTGCATCTGTTTTACAATATTTATTAATGACTTGAAGGAACAAAATGAATGTACTGGAACAAAATTTGCAGAATACATAAATATAGGTGGAAAGGCAAGTTGCAACAGGGATACAAACAGCTTACAGAAAGATCATTAATAGGTTCAGTAAGTGGGGAACATGTCGATAAAAGGAGTATAATATGGGAACATTCACATTTGGATTTTGGAAGGGAGAACAAAAGAGTATTAAATGGAGAAAAACTGCAGAAAGTGAAACATGAAGGGACTTGGAGGTATTTTTGCATGAAATACAGAAATGAAGCACACAAGTGGAGAAGGTAATTGGGAAGGCTAGTGGAATGTTGACCCTTGTTTCAATGAAATTGATGTATAAGAGTATGGACATCTTACTGTAAATGTATAAGTCAATTGGCGTATTTAGTTTATATCCAAAGGCTTAGAATGCAGATGCAGGAAAGAAACACAGAAGTTAATAAACCTTAATCAGACCTCATTTACACTATTGTGCATACTTTTGGCTCTCCAAATAATGAGGGGAAATAAAATCAACAGCTGTATAGATAATCAGCAAATTATCAAGACTAAACCCTTGATAAGATGTACATACATGAGGGAATAGACAAATTACCAATAATGACTGTTGTGATATTGAGGTACTCTGTAGTGTATATCCTGGAAATCTGGGTAAAAAGGGGAGCAAGATAGACCGAGGAAACTGTGGAATGATTAGTCTAAGTTCAAGACAAATTCTGAAATTTAATGCAATGACAAAATTGATTATTAGAAATAAAATTGAGAATCCCTTGTACCTTCATTAGAAGAACATGTATTTTTCAAGAAGCTCTTGCTTGATCAATTTCCATAATAAACTAGAACCACAGATTGATGCAGCTTGAAAGGAGGCCTCTGAGCCTAATTAGTCTCAGTTCCCTGCCCTCCAGATCTCTTTCCCCTTCAAACATTTTATCTAATTCAGCTGTCAAAGCTATTGTTGTACCTGCCTTCACATTTTTTTGGGGTTGTGTGTTCCAGATCATCATTGCTCACCTATGTAACCAAAAAATAAAACATGCACAAATTGTATCTTATTCATTGCCAACTTTGTTAAATTTCTATCCTCTGGTTACTGACCTGCACCACTGGAACATTTTTCTCCTGAATTATCATTCATTATTTCTATCTGAGGACAATCACCACAGCTTCTGCCACTAACAACAGCATTTGTCTTGAGAATTTGACTATCTTTAATTAGAATCAGTTTACTCAGTTTTGTATGTTAAATAAACATAGAAGGGATGCTCCAGAACATAAATGCTTTGTTTAAAAAAAACTCGTCAATATATTTAAGATGCATATTATGAAATTCTTGTTTACTCCAGAAATTAGCTAATACCAGAGTTTTGCTGAGTGGCCTGGGACAAAGTTTATTTTACTAAGTTTATGTCTTTCCTTTTGGCTATTCTTTTTGTAAGGAGAGTGGATTAAGCTAATTGGGTTTTAATGTTTTTGTGTTGACTACTTTTCTGTTTAAAGTACTTTTGAGGTTTTTGTTTAGGCAAATTTGTCCACCCACTCCTCCAGAGAATTTGTACATCCAAACATAGTATCCTAATTTCTTGCCAGTATTTGTGTTCTGTTTTAGCTGTATTGAACCCCTGAGATACTGCTGTGATTATCGACCTTACTTCACCATCCATGATGCTGAATTTAAAGAGTATACAACACGAACACAGGCGCCGTAAGTTTAAAACACCAAAAAACCGTTGTTATTGAATTGGTTGCTTGGAGTCCAGGAGCTTGCAGATTGAAATTAAACTTCTCAACTGCTCCAACTTGTATGTTGATGAAATTTTGCTGCCCGCCCCCCCCAAAAGGATAGTAAGAAGCCATTAACCATGCTTAGGAGCAAAACCTCTTCCTGCATATCAGTTTTTCGATTCATTCATGGTTAAGCTAGCATGCATCACCCATACCTAGTTGAAGTTAGTGAACTGTCGTCTTGAACCACTGCAGTCCTTTGGCTCGCTTGGTAGCATTTGTGCTTCCGACCTGAAGTTATGGGTTCAAGTCACAGGCTGTCTACACAACATTCCAGAATACTGAGGAATTGCTATACTTTCAGAGGTGCCATAATATGGATGACCTGCTAAATCAAGATCGTGCCTGCTCTTGCAGGTTGTAAATAATATCATGACACTATTTCCAGGAACCGTCAGAGGGTTATCCTCTGTCCAAGTCTGTACTTTTCATTCAATCAGTGTCACAAAAGCAGAATATATAATCACATTAAAGCTTATGGGGATTTTGCTGTGTGCAGGTCGTCTGCTGTGTTTCCTACAACACGGTAACGACTACACATCACGAGTACTTTTGGCTGTAAAATGGTTTGGCACATATGGTTATGAAAGTGCAAGTTTTTTTTGATGCAGATGACCTTTATGGGAGTATGCAAAATCCCATCCTATTCCCAAACAGCTGACCTAGCATTAAAGGGACCTCAGTTAGAGACCAAGAGATGGTGAGGAAGAGGATGGTAACACTCAACCTTCCAAGACTACTTTTGAAACCTTACAAGTGTAGAACTGAGATGAAAGTAAAGCGCAAGCTTAAAACGGTATGGCAAAAGAAGAGAAAGTCTGCATTTCTGTTGTACATTTGACAACTTCAGTGTTGCAAAGCGGATTACAGATTATGTACTTTTAAAGCTTGGATATCGTTATAATATAGCAAACAAAGGAGCTCGTTTTTGCAGCAAGGTCCCACAAAATGTGAGATGAATAATCAAATTTTCTGTTTTTAGTGATATTGGTTGAAGGATTTAAGTCAAGTAATCTGACTTCTTTTGTGGAACTGGAGCCACATCCTGAGGGCACTTTCATCCCCTCTCCACTGCATTATTTACTCTGTGGCAGTAGTGATTTGTAGCAATGTTAGCCAGGTAGGCCTCAGAATATGAGTTCCCTGATGGGGATGTTAACCTGGCCCAATGAGGGAAGCCGTAGCTGACAGATGTCAACAGGAGTGTCAGAGACTCTGTTCACTCTGAGAGCTGGCTCTGAGGAAGCCGGACTCATGTCATGTACTATGCACATGTTTATCAAGGCTGACGTGGCCTCTCTGGAATTATTTCAGTGGCCGCCTTTTCCACCTCACCTCTTGCGGGTGTGGGACGTTGTACCTCCTCTGAGTATCGTCCACCCAGAACATCTGCTTTAACAGAGAACCTTGTTTTTCTGTGCCCAAACCATCTTGGTATTTGCCATTGTTTGTTCAGTACACCTTGAGTGGAAGTACGTGCATGGAGACTGAACGTTTTGCTGCACAAAAATTGCTCCTATTCAAATGTTCAGGTGTCCCTTGTACTTCCAGGCACATTTCAAACATATTAGTTATCAAATATCCCATCAGCTGTGGTTAAAACAGATTTTTCAACAGATGTGTCAAACTAGTACGTATCCGCTTATGCCTTTTGTCACTCTGCCCAAAACACCCCCCTAAAGCTTTCAGCTCTCATACCAAAGTTAAATATTACTAAGTTAAAGGCAAATCTTGCGCACTGCTTTTAATTCTGGTCCTCCAAATGCAAGTTAAACTTTCAAGCTCTTAAATGGAAACAGAAAATGCTAGTTAATGCAGTTAGAAATTTTGATCTCGAGAGATAATTGGTGCTGTATTCAATGAGAGAAAGTTGAGAGTCAAATCCTTCTTGGAAGGAAGACTGAAGGAAAAAGTGGAGGAAGAGCTATCAATAAACCATCATCTAATACTTCGTAGTGACTGGATAGCAACAAATAGAAGTTTTGAAGTACGTTGTATAAATGCTAGCTTTTATTACTGCCTCCAGTTCATGCATGTGAGAGGAATAGTAATCTAGAAAAAGGTTCTTTATATTCATATGTACTAACTGACACATTAATAGTAAGCAAAACCTCTTTTTAAGTTTAAAATAGATGTTTAGAAAACTTTGTTACAATTTTTCATCTGCATATTCCCTCATGCTTCAAGCCTGAAGCACTATCAAATGGGTTATTTTAAGCACTCCTTGTACTTTATTCCAAGTTTGGTGTTATGATTTATTTTTACTAGGCCAAATGTTATCCTGGGTGTGACAAATCCTTTCTTCATCAAAACATTCCAGCATTGGCCACACATTATTCGTATTGGAGACGTGAAAATGTCAGGTAAGGAGCGAATATTGTGCATAACCAACAGTTAGGGAACACATCTCTCAAATATGTGCGCTTAATACTGTGTTCATGATAATAGGTTCAGCAAACCTTTTTCTAGTTTGAGGTAAATGAGTGTTGAATCATTTTACATATTGTGACATGTCTGAATGCTGATTTAAGTAACCATTCTTTTTGTATGGTTTTGTTAGAACTTGGAAACTAGTAGGCTATTTAGCCCCTCAAGCTGCTTATGCCATTCACTTTGGTGGAAAATGTTGTGTATTCTAATTATTGCAGTTCTGCATGTCATAGAGTTATGTAGAAACAAATAGCCAGATAAAGGCAAAAGGCTGTTATTTTCCAAACGTAGTATTTGGCACTCAAGGGCAATAGGAGCACCTGAGTCGTCCCTCAAGTTCTTTCTGATAGTCAGTATGTTAACTAGATTTACCAACCTTCTCTCCGAATCCCTTGATATCCTTTCTGAGCAAATCATCTCTTGTCTTAAAAATTTTGATTGTCTCCCAGTACAACAGATTTTAAGGGAAGAGATTTCCAGATTTTCTTTGCCTGTGAGTGAAATTGGCTGCCCAATTTTATAACTGAAGAACATAGCTCTAACTTTAAATTTATGCCACCTTGGTTCTAGACGTTCCCACCAGAGAATATATTTATTTCTATCTAACCTACTAAATCCTGTGGTAATGTCAGGCTCAGTGATTGGTCCATCCCTAAGTCTTCTGAACTCCTGGAAATACACACAACATTTATACATCCTGTCTTCATAACCTAACTGTTTAGGCACTGGTATTACTGTATTCAATCTGCGTATGCTGAGGCTTAAATTTTCCTTCCTAAGGTATGTTGCTCAAAACTAAAAGCAGTACTAACCCAGTCCAATTTAAGGAAGACCATAAGACCAATATCAAATCATTGCCCATTTAGAGAGAGAAGTAATGAGGATAAAAGCAACTGCTGTGGATGCTGGAAATCGGGGAAACACATAAAATATGCTGGAGAACCGCAGTTGGTCTCGCTGCATTTGTGGAGAGGGAACAGTTAACCTTTTGAGTCTGGTATGACTCTCTTTCAGAACTGAAACAAAGAAACATAGAAAATAGGTGCAGGAGTAGGCCATTGGCTGTTCAAGTCCACACCACTATCCAGTATTATCATGGCTGATCATGCAATCTCAATATTCCATTCCTGCCTTCTCTCATTAACCCTTGATCCCTTTTAGTTGCAAGGGCCATGTCCATCTCCCTCTTGAGCATATCTAATGAACTGGCCCCAACAGCTTCCTGTAGGAGAGAATTCCACACGTTCACAGCTCTGAGTAAAGAAATTCTGCCTCATCTTATTCCTGAGAGGCTTCTCTGTATTTCTTGGACTGTGACTCCTAGTTCTGAACTTTCCCAACATTGGGATCATTCTTCCCTCATCCAGCCTGTCTAGTCTCATCAGGATATTGTGTTCCATTCTCCTAAATCCCAGTCAGTACAGCCTAGTCGACCCAGTCTTTCCTCACATATCAGTCCTGCCATTCTGGGAATCAGTCTGGTGAACCTTTTGCTAGAGTCCCTCAATAGCAAGAATGCCCCTCCTCAGAGTAGGACACCAAAACTGCGCACTGTACCCAAGGTGTGGCCCCACCAAGGCCCTGTATAACTGTAGCAAGACATCTGTGGTCTGATACTGAACTTGTCTCACTATGAAGGCCAGCATGGGATTAGGTTTCCTCCTGCACCAGCATGCCAACCTTCAGTGACTGTTCCAACATGACACTTGGGTCTCATTGCACCTCACCTTTTCATAAACAGCTACCATTCAGATAATAATAATCTGCTTTTTTATTTTGCAACCACAGTGGATAACCTCACCTTTATCTACATTTTATTGTATTTGCCCACTCACCCATCCTGTCCATATAACCATGCAGCCCCCTAACATCCTCCTCCCAGCACACACTCCCACCCAGCTTAGTGTCATCTGCAAATTTAGAGAGATTGCATTCAATTCCTTCAAATAGTTCATGTATGTTGTGAACAGCTGGGATCCCAGCACTGAACCTTGTGACATCTCACTTGTCGCTGCCTGCCACTCTGAAAAGAACCCGTTTATTCCAACTCTCTGCTTCTGGTCTACCAACCAATTCTCTATCCATGTCAATACATTACCTACGAGTATTAATTTTCCTTACTAATCTCTTGTGTGGAATTTTGTCAAAATCCAGATAAACAACATTTACTGATTCATCCTTGTCCATCACTGGTCCCATCCTCAAAAATAAAAATTCCAGAAGATTTGTCAAGCATCTTTTCTTTTCAGTGAATCCATGCCGACTAGGACAGATTCTGTCACTGCTTTATTTTCCAAATGCTGTTATATTCTTAGTAACTGACTCCAGCATTTCCCCACCATTGATGTCAGACTAACTGGCCCATAATTCCCCATTTTTCTCATTAGCAACCCCCTCTTTTGGAACTACTCCAGAGTCTACAGAATGCTGAAAAATCACGAATGCTATTTCTAGGGCCACTTCCTTAAGTACTCTGGGATGCAGAGCATCAGGCCCTGGGGACTTATCAGGTTTTAATCCCTTCAATGTCACCAATACCATTTCCAAATAAGGATTTCCTTTCAGTTCCTTCTTTGTGCTTTATACTGTCCCCTAGCATTTCCTGAAGGTTATTTGTATACTCCTGAGCAAAGACAGATCCAAAGTATTTGTTCAACTGGTCTGCCGTCTTTGTCCATTATGAATACACCTGATTCTAACTGTAAGGAACCTACATTTGTCTTCACTTTTTTTTTTCTTTTCATGTATAGAAGCTTTGGCACTCTGTTTTTATGTTACATGCAAATTTATTTTCATGTTCTATCTTCCCCTCCCGAATTGAAACCTTTGTCCTCCTTTGCATTTTAAATTTTGTCCCAGTCCTCCGGTTTGCTTCTTTGGCCAATTTTTGTGCCCTTGCCTTTGGCTTTAATATATCCCTGATTCCTCTGTTAGCCATGGTTGAGCAACTTTTCCTACTTTTTACACTTAGGCCAGACAGAGAAATACATTTGTTGATGTTCATCCTTTTTTTAAAAATGTCTACCGTTGCCTATCCACTATCAACCCCAGAAGTATTTTTGGCCAGTGTATCCTAGCCAATGCATGCCTCATGCCATCAAAGTTAGCCTTTAAGTTCAGGACCTACCTTCAGATTGAATTGTGTCAGTCTCCATGTTAATGAAGAATTTTACTGTATTATAGTCACTCTTCTCCAAAAGAACTTGCACAACAATGGTTCTCATTAATTCTCTCATTACACAATACTCAACTTGCTGACTAGTTGAATGGTTTGGAAAATGGTGGTTGTTTTTCTTTTGACGGAAGCAGGGAAAAGAGCAAAGGGAACAAATTTTGTGGAGGTCCAGTACAAAAGTCAAAAGGGTTGCTAATTGGCTTGAAAGAAAGGAGAGATGTAAAATGGGTATAAATTAAGATGTGAAAAAGCTGAGAGCCAAGTTTTTTTAAAAAAAGTTCAGGGGCTGATAAGAATGCAAGAAAAATGCAGGCCGGATGTCATGAGATCAGGTATAAAGATGTGAAATTCGTTGTCGAGTCTGCCAAGGCTGGTAAGTGCCTAAGTGGAAAATGAGTGTTGTTCTTTGAATTTGTGTTCTACTTTGACACATTGTAGTAGGCCTAGGACTGAAATGTTAGCATGAGAGCAACGTGTTTACTTTTTATTTTTGTGCAGTGACAAGCAACTGGAAGGTCAGAATCATTCCTATGGAGACAGTGGAGGTATTCCACAAAGGGCTACTCTGTGTTTCATCTCACTTGTGAGCAGTGAAAACAGTAAACTAATTTGAAAGTAATACAAGATTCACCTTGAAAGTGTGTTCAGGGCTTTGGACATTGTGGAGGGAGGAGATGAATGGGCAAGGGTGCACCTTCTGTGATTACATTGGAAGGTGCTACGAAGGAGTTGGGTACTGTTAAGAACAGTGGAGGAGTGGATCATGTCACAGAGGGAACAGTCCCTGCAGAATGCTAACAGTGGAGGGGATGGGTAGACGTGTTTGGTGGTGACATCCTGCTGGAGATGGCGGAAATGTTGGAGAATGGTTCTTTGATTCTTTCAATGTGGAGGCTAGTGGGATGGAAAATAAGGACAGCCCTATTGTTCTGGGAAGGACTAGGATACAGGTGAGTGCTGTGTCATGATGACAGAGTACTTAGGAAATGCAAATCAGATGACATCAGGATCTATTTATGAAGATAGATCGTGACACTTTCTTTTTTCACTGTTGCTAAGAATGTTTGATAGAGGTTTTTGTTAAAATTATGAAAACTTTTACTGAGGTGATTAAGGAAATGTTATTTGTTTTGTCTATGATGAGTGATGCGGAATTATCAATTCCAGATTATCTCAGGAGAAAGCGAGGCTTGTAAAAGTTGTTCATATAGAGAGTACAAAATTGTTTTCTGTCTGGAGTAAGTAAAACAGAATACTTGATTGACATTAAATTGGAGAAGTGTGCAAGGCTTCCAATAAAGTGGGAGATAACAAGATCAGGTTTTGGACTGCAGTAATAATTAACACAAGAAAACACCTGTGGTTCCACAGAGACACATTCCATAAACTTAACCAAACAGAAGGAAGCTAATTTCCTGTTTTTCAGCAAATTGGAGCTGTCCTCAAATAATCAAGGAAATATCCTCCATAGAACCCAAAACTTTTAAATACATTTAAGAACTATAAGCAGCACCTTTACAACTCTCAACTGTCTCATTCTCCTGTTATTAGACAGCTAGCATTTAGTTAGTGATGTTTGAGCAAGTATTCCACAAGCAGGAAGCCTATTCAAATAAGGAGATAGACTTTACATCTGAAAGTCAAATTCAGCCAGTCACTCTTATATCATGTGGACTGAAGAATTCAGTTGCGCCATCATCTTGTTCCAGTTTGCAAGTATAGAACGTGTCTGCCTCCTGCCCCATGTCGTCTTCTGCCTGTTCTGTGCATGCTTCGAGCTTGTGTGGTTTTGCAGTCTGTCACATATTCTCATTGATATACTATAATTTAATTTGAGCTCCATACTTTAGAGGTTATTGAATTCCCTTTAAAACATAACCTTTAACTTGACAATCTCTCTCCCTTTTTTCAGGTGATTTACCCAAACAAATTAAAGTCAAGAAACTGATGAAGCTTAGAACACTAGACACAAAACCAGGTACTGGAAGTCTCCTTTTAGACCATAGGAAATGGGGACATGAATAGACCATTCCGGCTCTCAACAGTTCTCCCATTTAATAAGAACATGGCTGATCCACACTCTTGAAATCACTTTGCTGTCATTTCCCCATAACCCTTGACTACTAATCAAGAATCTATCTCCTCCTTTAATATATGCACAAGGACTCTGCCTCCACAACTGTATGTGGCAAAGAGTTCCAAAATCGCTCAACTTGCTGATGGAAGAAATTCCTCCTTATCTCAGTCTAAAATTGGTGCCTCCTAATCCTGAAGCTGTGCCTTCTGGTCCAAAGTTCTCCCATGAGTGAAAATATCCTTTCTGCATTTACCCTGTAAAGCCTCTTAAGAATTCTATGTTTCAATTCTTGGGACTGGGATCATTCTGAAGTCATTTTTCAGCTTGTTAGACTGTAGAACAGGAGTTTCTGCAAGTAAAGATGGAGAATCATGAACAGACATTCACTGACTTTTCAAAAGTGAAAGGAGTTCAAATTCAGTCCAGACAATGAAGATTACCTCCTTGATGATAATTGGGTGATGCAGTGAGGTAGACATGATCCAGTGATATCCCACACCTCTCAGATTGGTCTGATTTCTCTTTAGCAGATTTTGTAATTGAACCAGTAGAAACAAGAGGGTTGGAAATCATGATTCCAACAAATTGTGAAAGATGGATTAGGCAATAGATTGGTAACTCTTGCAGCACTTTAGAAGTGCAGTGAGAAAATATCCTCTTATCCTGAGATAAATGAACCAGATAAAAATCACGACAACTGAAGCCCTGGATGACAATGAGAAGTCAATTACTTTTAACATTGAATAAAGGAATGATACAGCGCAGAAGGCCATTCGGCATGCTCTTTAATGAAGTAACCCAGTTAGTCCCACTGTCTTGCTGTACCCCCACAGTCTTGTAAATTTTTCCCTCCATTTTTGATCCCATTTTCAGCTGTGATTGAAGTTGCTTCCATTATCGTTTAAGGCAGCACAGTTAAATCATTGTTTTTCTGATTTTGTTTTTTCTCTTCCATACATCACCTCAGTCACCTTAAACTGTACCCTTTGATTAACAACCCTCCGAGTGGAAATGGCTTCTCTATGAAGGCCCTTCCTGATCATTGGACACATCTATCAAATGTCCTGTTAACCCATGTTGTTTCAAAGAGAATAACAAGAGCATTTCTAGTCTCTCTGTGTGACTGAAGCCTTGCATCTCCAGGAAAATTCCACTAACAATTCCTTTGCAACCCCTCTCAGGCCATGAAATAATTCCTAAAGTGTAGTGCCCAGAACTGGATATGATGCTGCAACTGAGGTCTAGTTTGTGATTTCTCCACACATACTATGTACTAGATTTCTCCACACATAGTACTTAGCTATGCTGTCATGGATGTAGGCACCTACAACAGGCAGATTGATGAGAATGAGGCCATGTATGTTTTTCTTGCTTGTTTTCCCTCATCACTTGTTGCAGATCCAGTCTGGCAGCAATGCCTTTTCGGAGTCAACCATTTGTTCAGTAGTGTTGGCCCTAATCCACATGGTGGAAATCAAAATTCCCCACTAAGAGTACATTCTATGCCCTTGACACCCTCCTTGCTGATTCATCAGCTACTGGTCACTATGTGGTGATCAGCACGACATATTCTTGCTCATGTCTGAATTGATACCATGTGACTTTATGATGCGCAGAGTCAATTTTGAGGGCTCCCAGGGCAACTCCCTCCCAACTTAGCTCACTGTGCTTGCCTGTTCTGCTGGTGGGGTGTCTGGGCATTGTCTGTAAAGTGTGACCATTCTTGTCTGAGACTGTTCTCCCAATTATTGCATGGGCTCCCCAAATATACCCAAGAAAGCAGGATCAACAGGGCTGTTTTCTTTTCTGATGCCTGAGCTAATGCCAG